>NC_084615.1:29585718-29668218 GCF_033978795.1 Nerophis ophidion
CCATTTACACAACGTGCCGACTTCACTGGTTTTCAGTTTTGTATATTTCAGTATTATTTATTTCTTTTTATGCAAAGGCAGATTGTTGTTTTTTGTAGGTCTTGGATTGGTTGTCTTTATATTAACTGACCTAAGTTCAAGAATTGAACTTTAAGAACCCTGACCAGTTTGGAGCTAGGTGCCTTCCTCGAGAGTATTATCTTTTTAAAGGTTGAATTTCTTGCTTAGTTTAGTTTTTTTATTTAAAATGTTACCATCTCTGCAGCTAATGTTTGTCATATGCGGAATATTAATTTGTATTATTTAATTTAAAGGCCTACTGAAATAAGATGTTCTTATTTAAACGGGGATAGCAGGTCCATTCTATGTGTCATACTTGATCATTTCGCGATATTGCCATATTTTTGCTGAAAGGATTTAGTAGAGAACATCGACAATAAGGTTTGCAACTTTTGCTTGCTAACAGAAAAGCCCTGCCTTTACTGGAAGTCGCAGACGATGACGTCACCCGTTGAGGGCTCCTCACATCCTCACATTGTTTTTAATGGGAGCCTCCAACACAAAGAGCTATTCGGACCGAGAAAACGACAATTTCCCCATTAATTTGAGCGAGGATGAAAGATTCGTGTTTGATGATATTGATAGCGACTGACTAAAAAAAAGAAATAAAAAAAAGAATCAAGTTTAAAAAAAACGCAAATGCATTGGGACGGATTCAGATGTTTTTAGACACATTTACTAGGATAATTCTGGGAAATCCCTTATCTTTCTATTGTGTTGCTAGTGTTTTAGTGAGATTAACAGTACCTGATAGTCGGAAAGGTGTGTCCACGGCTGTTCTGAGGCCAGTGTCTGATGGAAGTTGACGGCAGCTGTATGGACGGCACAAGCTCAGCTGATCTCCGGTAAGTGGCGACTTTTTACCACAATTTTCTCACCGAAAACTGCTGGTTGACAAGTAGTCGGGATCCATGTCTGCTTGACCGCTCTGATCCATAGGAAAGCTTCACCTCCAGGAATTTTAAACAAGGAATCACCGTGTGTTTGTGTGGCTAAAGGCTAAAGCTTCCCAACTCCATCTTTCTACTTTGACTTCTCCATTATTAATTGAACAAATTGCAAAAGATTCAGCAACACAGATGTCCAAAATACTGTGTAATTATGCGGTTAAAGCAGACGACTTTTAGCTGTGTGTGTGTGCAGCACTAATATTTCCTTACAGCCCGTGACGTCACGCGTACACGTCATCATTACGCAATGTTTTCTAGAAGAAACTCCCGGGAAATTTAAAATTGCAATTTAGTATAGTAAAAAAGCCGTATTGGCATGTGTTGCAATGTTAATATTTGATATATAAACTATCAGACTGCGTGGTGGGTAGTAGTGGGTTTCAGTAGGCCTTTAAACTGTTGACTGACTATCTACTGCATGACCTCTATACCAAACCTGGCCGCCATTTTTGCTTGGCTAAAATTTCTCAAAGAAACAGTAAAGTCGTGTCCAGAGGTGGGTAGTAACGCGCTACATTTACTCCGTTACATTTACTTGAGTAACTTTTGGGATAAACTGTACTTCTACGAGTAGTTCTTATGCAACATACTTTTACTTCTACTTGAGTATATTTATAGAGAAGAAACGTTACTTTTACTCCGTTCCAATTATCTACATTCAGCTCGCTACTCGTTACTTTTTTTATCGATCTATTAATGTTTGTTTTGGTTAATGACAGAGCTTCAAAGTAGAATCTACGCATGCCTGCGTTTCACCAATCACATGCAGTCACTGGTGACGTTAGACCAATCAAACAGAGCCAGGCGGTCACATGACCCGACTAAAACAAGTTGAAAAACGTATTGGGGTGTTACCATTTCGTGGTCAATTGTATGGAATATGTACTGTACTGTGCAATCTAATAATAAAAGTTTCAACCAATCAATCAAAAGTGTAAAGGAAAAAAGAAACTTTTTATTTCAACCGTACTTCCCGTCAAAAGTCTAAAGACTGATCGCACAGTTCCTTTCTTCACAATAAAAGTGCCGCTCCATCGTGCCTGCACTAACAAAATAAGAGCCTCCGAAAGCCAGAGCAAACAAGCTAGCAAGCTACGGAGTTTGCCGCCAATGTATTTCTTGTAAAGTGTATAAAACGAATATGGAAGCTGGACAAATAAGATGCCAAAAACCAACGACTTTCATATGGTATTAGACAGAAAAGAGGAACTTTTTTCTCCTCCATTTGAAAACATGGACGTTTGATTCCAATCAATACAAGTCATCAGAATCAGGTAATACACCAACTTATATTCTTGTCTTCATGAAAGATAGGAATCTAGATGTTAAACATGCATGTATATTCATTAAAACACCTTCAACATGTGAACAAAATCGGCAAAATAAATAAATATAAATTATATACTGTATATATAAATGTGTATATATATATATATATATATATATATATATATATACACACACACATATATATATATATATATATATATATATATATATATATATGATATGTGTGTGTATAAATGATATGTGTGTGTATGTATATATGAGGTAGATCACCTCGACTTGGTCATTTACTAAGTAATTGATAAACGTTGAAAAACTTATTGAGGTGTTACCATTTAGTGGTCAATTGTACGGAATATGTACTGTACTGTACAATCCACAAGTTTTAATCAATCAATCAAATCAATGAATGCCTACTGAGCTTATGGTGCTGTTAAGTTATTATGACTCAATGTGCCATTTTTTTATTTTATTTTAATGTACTATTTTTTAATATATATTATTGTTTTAGTTGCTTAAGAGATATTCTTGGCTCTGAATTTGCTCATTGCTATTTTTATGTTTCTGTGCATTATTTGTTGCCGTAATCAGGTTACTCATCAGTTACTCAGTACTTGAGTAGTTTTTTCACAACATACTTTTTACTTTTACTCAAGTAAGTATTTGGGTGACTACTCCTTACTTTTACTTGAGTAATAAATCTCTAAAGTAACAGTACTCTTACTTGAGTACAATTTCTGGCAACTCTACCCACCTCTGGTCGTGTTTAGTGTCGGCCATTGATAGTCTCCTGGGAGCAGCAGGCTAATAAAATGGCTGCTCAACATGTCACTTTTCATCACTGAACTCTCCCCAGTGGCTTGCTGTGTCTCCGTGACAGCAGCTCAAAGAAGAACACGAGTGCAAGTGTTGTCTCGCTATTACTTAATGCTGGCAATCTTTATGTGGCTCACTTTCAGGGATGGAAAGGACAGCTTCTTGTTGCACTTGGTACTTTTGATCCCCGTGTACTTCCTCTTAGGGGTAAAAGACAGTACTTACATCCCACCATCATCATGGCCACGGAGAAGATCTTCTCCCCGTCCGTGGTGGGCGCGATGTTGCCGAAGCCAATGGTGGTGAGGCTGGTCATGGTGAAGTACAGCGAGGAGATGTACAAAGTGTCTTTGTTGGGACCGCCTTCCCACCGGCCGGTGCCACTGGCGTTCCAGCGGTACGGCGTCCCGATGCTCATCGCCAGCTGGTATAGCCAGCTGTCCGTCTTGATGGTGTTGGTGGTCTCGTCGATGACCTCATGGTCGCCGATGCTGTACCAGATGCAGGCCAGCCAGTGGGCCACCAGGCCGAAGACGCACACCAGCAGGACCAGGACGGCCGCCCCGTACTCCAGGTAGTGGTCCAGTTTGCGGGCCACGCGCCCCAAACGCAGCAGGCGGATGACCTTCAGGGAACTGAAGAGGCTGCTGAGACCCTGCAGTTTGGGGGAAGCGGGACAGGGACTTCAGTGATAAATTTTCCTGGCTGCGTCTTGATGATGTCACGTTATCGATGGGAAAATGTGTTTTTAGACAATATGATATGCCTGAGCAGCTAAAAAAGGGGTCCCCAAACCACAGCTCAACTGCGTCCAAAATCCAGGAAGTCCCAAGTTAAAAAAAAGACAAAACTTTGTTTTTTTAGTTTTTTTAAATGACCTTATTAATCAATTTTTTTACCGCTTGTTACTCTCTGGGTCTCCTAGGTAAATCATACTGTCTAAAAATGCATTTTCCCATCAATAACATGACATCATCGCGCCACAGTGTCAGGCTTTCAGTCAATTAGTGCGTATGTGTGTGTGTGTATATATATATATATATATATATATATATATATATATATATATATATATATATATATATATATATATATATATATATATATTAGGGGTGTGAGAAAAAATCGATTCGAATACGAATCGAATCGTTTACGTTGTGCGATTCAGAATCTATTCTCTTTTTTTTTTAATCTTTTTTTTTTTTTTTTTTTTGAAAATATATATATATTTTTTTCTTCTAAATCAATCCAACAAACCACTACACAGCAATACCATAACAATGCAATCCAATTCCAAAACCAAACCTGACCCAGCAACACTCAGAACTGCAATAAAAAGAGCAATTGAGAGGAGACACAAACATGACACAGAACAAACCAAAAGTAATGAAACATAATTATAAAAATAATAAAAAAGAACAAAAGGGAATAAGCTGTAGAAAATGGATGTGATGGAATAGTGTCACAGTGGCTTACACTTGCATCGCATCTCATAAGCTTGACAACACACTGTGTCCAATGTTTTCACAAAGATAAAATAAGTAAGATTTTTGGTTCGTTTAATAGTTAAAACAAATTTACATTATTGCAATCAGTTGATAAAACATTGTCCTTTACAATTATAAAAGCTATTTTTTTTTTTTTTTAATCTACTACTCTGCTAGCATGTCAGCAGACTGGGGTAGATCCTGCTGAAATCCTATGTATTGAATGAATACAGAATCGTTTTGAATCGGAAAAATATAGTTTTTGAATCGAGAATCGAATCGAAAAAATCGATATATTATCGAATCATGACCCCAAGAATCTATATTGAATTGAATCGTGGGACACCCAAAGATTCACAGCCCTAATATATATATATATATATATATATATATATATATATATATATATATATATATATATATATATATATATATATATATATATATATATATATATATATATATGTATATATATATATATATATATATATATATATATATATATATATATATATATATGTATATATATATATATATATATATATATGTATATATATATATATATATATATATATATATATAGTACACGGTATAGCTCGGTTGGTAGAGTGGCCGTCCCAGCAACTTGAAGGTTTCAGGTTCAATCCCCGCTTCTGCCAACCTAGTCACTGCCGTTGTGTCCTTGGGCAAGACACTTTACCCACATGCTCCCAGTGCCACCCACACTGGTTTGAAAAAAAAAAAAGTAACTTAGATACTGGGTTTCACTATGTAAAGCGCTTTGAGTCACTAGAGAAAAGCGCTATATAAATATAATTCACTTCACTTCACATATATACTGTATATATATATAAATATAATATTTATTTATCCAAACCCAGTTTCCATGTGAGTTAGGAAATTGTGTTAGATGTAAATATAAACGGAATACAATGATTTGCAAATCATTTTCAACCCATATTCAGTTGAATATGCTACAAAGACAACATATTTGATGTTCAAACTCATAGACTTTTTTTTTTGCAATTAATCATTAACTTTAGAATTTCATGCCAGCAACAGGTGACAAAGAAGTTGGAAAATGTGGCAATAAATACTGATAAAGTCGAGGAATGCTCATGAAACACTTATTTGGAACATCCCACAGGTGTGCAGGCTAATTGGGAACAGGTGGGTGTCATGATTGGGTATAAAAACAGCTTCCCAAGAAATGCTCAGTCTTTCACAAGAAAGGATGGGGCGAGGTACACCCCTTTGTCCACAACTGCTTGAGCAAATAGTCAAACAGTTTAAGAACAACATTTCTCAAAGTGCATTTGCAAGAAATTTAGGGATTTCAACATCTACGGTCCATAATATCATCAAAAGGTTCAGAGAATCTGGAGAAATCACTCCACGTAAGCGGCATGGCCGGAAACCAACATTGAATGACCGTGTCCTTCGATCCCTCAGACGGCACTGTATCAAACACCGACATCAATCTCTAAAGGATATCACCGCATGGGCTCAGGAACACTTCAGAAAACCACTGTCACTAAATACATCTGTAAGTGCAAGTTAAAGCTCTACTCTGCAAAGCGAAAGCCATTTATCAACAACATCCAGAAACACCGCCGGCTTCTCTGAGCCCGAGATCATCTAAGATGGACTGATGCAAAGTGGAAAAGTGTTCTGTGGTCTGAAGAGTCCACATTTCAAAATGTTTTTGGAAATATTCGACAATGTGTGATCCGGACCAAAGGGGAAGCGAACAATCCAGACTGTTATCGACACAGAGTTCAAAAGCCAGCATCTGTGATGGTATGGGGGCGTATTAGTGCCCAAGGCATGGGTAACTTACACATCTGTGAAGGCACCATTAATGCAGAAAGGTACATACAGGTTTTGGAACAACATATGCTGCCATCTAAGCACCGTCTTTTTCATGGACACCCCTGCTTATTTCAGCAAGACAATGCCAAGCCACATTCAGAATGTGTTACAACAGCGTGGCTACGTAAAAAAAATGAGTTACGCACATAATCAATAGTATTTGTGATTCTAGTTATGTATTTTCTCTTGTTGTAAGCCTACCCTTTTCATGCATAGTTTCCTTTGCTTCTCTGTGCACTCTATTGCTGCAATCTCTTTGAGTTTTTTCCACTTTTTTCATTTCCTGTGCTTGTTGGTACATTTCCCTGCTGCACTCTATTTGTGTTTTTGAATATGTGGACATTAGATGCCTGCTGACTCCTGCATTTTGGGATTAGGGCGTCTGCTACAAAGAGCGAACGCAACACTGAAACCATGTAAAATCATGTAAAAAAAAAAATGTTCTTATTCAGGAATTTACTTCAATATGAGAACTTTTATGTTTGTGAAACCTGTTCATGAACCAATTAAGTTCATCAATCAAGGTCCCACTTATAGGGATGAAACACCTGTTATTGATAAACCTTGACTTTTTATACTTGAGATTTGCGTCTACAAAAAGGACTGCGGTTGAAATGTGAGCATATTTTCATCAATTGAGTTAACAGTAGACAAAAAATATTGATAGCCGCAAACCTTTTGGTCACAAAAGTGAAATGTTTCATTTCCAATGTAGGTCAAAATGAATATATTTAAAACAAAAATGGCTTGCATTGCAGATTTGTGTTAAAGCTTTAATAGCTTGTAACATTAAACTATTTAATTGCTCCCAATATTTTCTTTTCAGTGTGGCACTATTCCTGATTCATTATTTTATTTGAAAAATTATCAAATTGAATAATAATTTTAAACTGGATTGCATCTCATTTCCTGTCATTTAATTCATGCATAGGTTTTACAAAGGGGCCTCTTGTTTAATATAAATTTAATTTAATTTAAAAGTTTTTGGCGGGGGCCTTATTTTAATTTATAAAAATAAAGTATAACAGAAAGAAATATTTTATGTATACAGACATTGTATTTAATTTTTCGTTTAAAAAGAACATATTTTATTCAAAGGTATAATGTATTTTTCCTTTTCTTGTTCCATGTCTTTGATTGGGTCTCTTTTTATTAATTTGATTAAATACTGAGAAAATTCCACCTTTTATTTTGTTTTGTTTTGTTTTTTAATTTAGTTTTTTAAACAAGCTGCGAGCCACAAATGGGCCCTGGTTCACACTTTGTTTTCTACACAAGCCTCTGTTACGGTTCTGATACTACAGTACCTCAAAGGATGGAACATTGCCAGGGTGACTTAGTTCCTGTCATTCTGTGTGTAGGGGGTGAATGAAAAAAGCTAATTTAGTCTGTAAAACTACGTTTTTAGTTTTTTTGCTTTTTTCCATATAAATATTTTTTGGAACCTAAAATTATTATTTTTTAAATCCCCTTTGAGGACGTGTAAAACACCAACACCCTCCCATGTGAATTACAGCAGCACACAACCATCTTAAGAATATTTTAGATGGTTTAAGTCAGGTTTGTCAAAGTCATTTTAGATCGGGGGTTGCATGGAGAAAAATCTGCTCCCAGGTGGGCCGGACTGGTAAAATCACGGCACGATAACTTAAAAATAAAGACAACTTCAGAATGTTTTGTTTGTTTAAAAATAGAACAAGCACATTCTGAAATTTTACAAATTATATTGTTATGTTGTTTTTTTTACAATTACCTGGAGAGATTTATAGTGTATATACACTTTATTTGTCGTAATTTATATACCGTATTTCCTTGAAATGCCGCCGGGGCGCTAATTAATTTAAAACCTCTTCTCCCTTCTGCGGTAAAAGTAAGCATGCGCTAATTATTTTAAAATCTCTTCTCACTCCGGCATTTACCAAAGGCATGCAGTAAAAATTTGAGTGTGATGTAAGATTGGACTTTAAATCCTACTGAATAGCTCTTAATCTCCTTCCCTTTATGCGATTTCAAATTACCGGTATTGAAATCAGCCTCCTCCATTTTGAAAATGATGACAGGGAAAGTATCACTCGTGACGTCACGAGTTTGACCCGGCGGTAATACTAAGCATGCACTGATTATTTTGCGAAGCGGGTTTGACCCGGCAGTAATTCAAGGCAGGCGCATACTATATGCCCTGCGGCAATTCAAGGAAATACAGTATTCCCGGACGTCGCCACCACTGCTGCCCACTTCTCCCCTCACCTCCCAGGGGGTGAACAAGGGGATGGGTCAAATGCAGAGGACATATTTCACCTCACCTAGTGTGTATATAACAATCATTGGTACTTTAAATACTTTACTTTAATATTTTTTTTTTATAAATTATGTGATAATGTTCATCAGTCAACTCATTGGTGGTAATTTTCAATCTATCAAGATAAAAAAAAAAATCCAAATCAAATTCCAGTATGTTATTTATGTAGTTTGATCATTTTCCCCGTTTGACGTACTAACATCATGTGGTTTATTTTGTTGCATCATCTACAAAGATACAAATAATTGCTATTGCGACACCCAGTGGACACATTTAGAACAGCAGTTTCTGTCATTTAAAAATGTTAAGGTTAATTTTTGTACTTAGCAAACTCAGAAAGGGGGCCGGATAAAACCTGTTCGGGGGCCTGATCCAGCCCTCGGGCCGTATGTTTGACACCTCTGCTTTAGCTTATAGTCTCCAATATCATTTTATTTATATTTTTCTCTCTGAGAATCAATAACATCTTTTTTTTCTTACTGGCAGTACTGAGTCTTCTATCCTGGTGCTGTTCCTGTGGAAGTTGGACGAGTCCCGAAGATTACTGGCCGTGGACGAAGGCGTGACAAAGTCCTTCAGAGAGAAGGTGGGTTTAAGCGAGATTTAGTGCATCCCAAATTCCAAATCTGAGCTCACCTCATCAAAATTCTCAAAGGCGTTGATGATGTCGTAGGGCAGACAGGACAGCAGGTCGATGACGAACCACGTTTTGACGTAGTTCATGCGAATGAGCCGAGCGTCGGAAATGACTTCGCCGGCGGGGCCCACGAAGGTGGTGTGGAAGTTGAGCACGATGTCCACCAGGAAGATGACGTCCACGATGCTGTCCAGCACCAACCACACCAAGTTGCTCTGCTTGGTCCTGAACGACACGTTGTAGGGCACCATGATGGCCGTGTAGAAGGTCAGGATGAGGATGACCCAGTCCCACGTGGTCTTGAAGGTGCAGTAGTGGAGGATGATGTGCGGGGGGGTCTTGGGGGCCTCCTGCTTGTACTGGGGGAGTATGTCGGAGCCCAGCTGGAGAGCCTTTTTGTTACAGACACAAAAGCGGTCCAACCACTACTGAATTTACCACAACTTCTCTCAACGTCATCATACCTCAGCCAGTCTGGACGGCTTATGGCTGACCTCCGTCTTGCTCAGTGGCGCCATCTGCTGGACCAGGTTGCGATTGTTTGTGAGCGCCCTCGTTAGCTTGGCGAACTTCGGCCAACCTGACCCGAAGAAAGCGATCAAAAATTCAATTCCGTCTGGCATTCTTATGTCAATTTGAAAAAACAGAACATGCAAAAAATGTTGTTAGTTGCATGTTAGCAAAGTTAGTGAATGTATATGAATACAAACATATTTTAGCCTCATTGTAGGCAGCACGGTGGAACAGCGGTTAGTGCATGTGTGTCACAATACTAAGGTCCTGAGTAGTTCTTAGTTCAATCCCGGGCTCGGGATCTTTCTGTGTGGAGTTTGCATGTTCTCCCCGTGAATGCGTGGGTTCCCTCCCACCTCCAAAGACATGCACCTGGGGATAGGTCGATTTGCAACACTAAATGGTCCCAAGTGTGTGAATGTGAGTGTGAATGTTGTCTGTCTATCTGTGTTGGCCCTGCGATGAAGTGGCGACTTGTCCAGGGTGTGCCCCGCCTTCCGCCCGAAAGTAGCTGAGGTAGGCTCCAGCACGATTTGACAAGGTGACAAACTTGTTGCATGATCAGATTCAATATTAGAGTAGGGTCCCCAAACTAAGGCCCGCGAGCCGGATCCGGCCCAACAGCGTCCAAAATCCAGCCCGCAGGAAGTCCCAAATTTAAAATAAAAAAAAATCTGTCCTTTCTAATCCATTTTCTCCTGCTTGTTACTCTTGGTGTCTCCTAGCTGCTCAGGCAAATCATATTGTCTAAAAATGCATTTTTCCATTGATAACGTGACATCGAAAGGGCACTATTTCAGTCAGTTAGTGCGCAAGGTATATACACGTATATACATATATATTAGGGCTGTGAATCTTTGGGTGTCCCACGATTCGATTCAATATCGATTTTTGGGGTCACGATTCGATAATATATCGATTTTTTTGATTCGATTTGATTCTCGATTCAAAATCGATATTTTTCCGATTCAAAACGATTCTGTATTCATTCAATACATAAGATTTCAGCAGGATCTACCCCAGTCTGCTGACATGCTAGTAGAGTAGTAGATTTAAAAAAAAAAAAAGCTTTTATAATTGTAAAGGACAATGTTTTATCAACTGATTGCAATAATGTAAATTTGTTTTAACTATTAAACGAACCAAAAATATGACTTATTTTATCTTTGTGAAAATATTGGACACAGTGTGTTGTCAAGCTTATGAGATGCGATGTAAGTGCAAGCCACTGTGACACTATTGTTCTTTTTTATTATTTTTCTAAATGTCTAATGATAATGTCAGTGAGGGATTTTTAATCACTGCTATGCTGAAATTATAACTAATATTGATACTGTTGTTGATACTTTTCATTTTGGTTTCATTACTTTTGGTTTGTTCTGTGTCGTGTTTGTGTCTCCTCTCAATTGCTCTGTTTATTGCAGTTCTGAGTGTTGCTGGGTCAGGTTTGGTTTTGGAATTGGATTGCATTGTTATGGTATTGCTGTGTATTGTTTTGTTGGATTGATTTGAATTAAAAAAAAAACCAAAAAAACGGATTTTTGAAAAATGAGAATCGATTCTGAATCGCACAACGTAAACGATTCGATTCGTATTCGAATCGATTTTTCCCCACACCCCTAATATATATATATATATATATATATATATATATATATATATATATATATATATATATATATACAGTACAGGCCAAAAGTTTGGACACACTTTCTCATCTCAATGCCTTTTCTTTATTTTCATAGCTATTTACATTGTAGATTGTTACTGAAGACATCACAACTACGACACCTGTGAAGTGAAAATCATTACAGGTGACTACCTCTTGAAGCTCATCGAGAGAATGCCAAGAGTGTGCAAAGCAGTAATCAGAGCAAGGGGTTTTATTCCGAAGATACTAGAATGTAAAACATGTTTTCAGTTATTTCACCTTATTTTGTTAAGTACCTAACTCCACATGTCTTCATTTATAGTTTTGATGCCTTCAGTGACAGTCTATAATATAAATAGTCATGAAAATAAAGAAAACACATTGAATGAGAAGGTGTGTCCAAACTTTTGGCCTGTATTGTATATGGATGTGTATACACACACACACACACGCGCACACACACACACACACACACACACGCACACACACGCACACACACACAGCCCGGCCTCCGGCCAAATTGTTTTAATCCGATGCAGCCCCAAAGTCAAAAAGTTGTAATTTCAAAATCGAAATTGAAACTATATTTAGTCAGAAAATGCTTTATTATTTAAGTAAAACGAAAAAATGTATTTTAAAAACACGTAGAATTATGTGACAGGCCACAATAAATGATGTGACCGACCACGATAAAATACTATGGCGGCCCACATAAAATAAAGTGGCGGCCCATTTTATATGACGTGTCAGTCAACCTAAAATGACGTGGAGAGTCACATAAAATGAATTGGCGGGGCACTATATGGCTAAACACACCAACTGACATGATGAGCCACGATTTACAGTATGACATGGCGGACCATATAAAACGAAGAGGTGGGCCACTTTAAACAATATGGTGAGGCACATTAGATCACTGTTCTTTAACAATAGGGCATTGTTAGGCTGAGAGCGCCCCCTCGAGGGCCGCCAAAAATATCTGTTTCTCAGCTGTGGTCTACAGCAGTGGTCCCCAACCTTTTTGTACCCGCGGACCAGTCAACGCTTAATAATTTGTCCCGCGGCCCAGCGGGTGGGGGGAGGATCCTTTTTCTTGTCTTCTTTTTCTTTGTCATGAAAAAGGGACGTTTTTGTCATGAAAAAGGGAGGTTTTTGTGGTTGGTGCACTAATTGTAAGTGTATATTGTGTTTTTTATGTTGATTTAATAATTTTTTTATTTTATTTTTTTTGAATAAAAATTAATTTAAAAAATTTCTGCGGCCCGGTACCAATCGGGCCACGGCCCAGTACCGGGCCGCGGCCCGGTGGTTGGGGACCACTTGTCTACAGTATATGGGCTGTAGTGGTACTCAGTTGTAATACACTTTTCCACCACTTGTGGCAGTAATGACAATCTCCAACAGAAGTCTGGAGCTCAAGTCATAGAGATGTTTATTAAAGTAAAAAATTATAACTAAAGTGGTGATGTTGTATTTTCTTTCGACTTTCATTTTGGGGCGGTATAGCTCGGTTAGTAGAGCGGCCGTGCCAGCAACTTGAAGGTTGCAGGTTCGATCCCCGCTTCCACCATCCTAGTCACTGCCGTTGTGTCCTTGGGCAAGACACTTTACCCACCTGCTCCCAGTGCCACCCACACTGATTTGAATGTAAAAATTAGATATTGGGTTTCACTATGTAAAGTGCTTTGAGTCACTTGAGAAAAAACGCTATATACAAACCCTGTTTCCATATGAGTTGGGAAATTGAGTTGGATGTAAATATGAACGGAATACAATGATTTGCAAATCATTTTCAACCCATATTCAGTTGAGTATGCTACAAAGAAAAGATATTTGATGTTCAAACTCATAAACTTTTTTTTTTTTGCAAATAATAATTAACTTAGAATTTCATGGCTGCAACACGTGACAAAGTATTTGGAAAAGGACATGTTCACCATTGTGTTACATCACCTTTTCTTTCAAAAACACTCAATAAACGTTTGGGAACTGAGGAAACTAATTGTTGAAGCTTTGAAAGTGGAATTCTTTCCCATTCTTATTTTATGTAGAGCTTCAGTCGTTCAACAGTCCGGGGTCTCCGCTGTCGTATTTTACGCTTCATAATGCGCCACACATTTTCAATGGGAGACAGGTCTGGACTGCAGGCGGGCCAAGAAAGTACCTGCACTCTTTTTTTACGAAGCCACGCTGTTGTAACACTTGTCTTGCTGAAATAAGCAGGGGCGTCCATGATAACGTTGCTTGGATGACAACATATGTTGCTCCAAAACCTGTATGGACCTTTCAGCATTCATGGTGCCTTCACAGATGTGTAAGTTACTGATGTTTTTGGCACTAATACACCCCCATACCATCACAGATGTTGGCTTTTGAACTTTGTGCCTATAACAATCCGAATGGTTATTTTCCTCTTTTTTTCTGGAGGACACCACGTCCTCTGTTTCCAAATATAATTTGAAATGTGGACTCGTCAGACCACAGAACACCTTTCCACTTTGCATCAGTCCATCTCAGGTGAGCTCGGCTCCAGCCAAGCCGGCGGCGTTTCAGGATATTGTTGATAAATGGGTTTGGCTTTGCATAACAGAGTTTTAACTTGCACTTACAGATGTAGCGACCAACTGTAGTTACCGACAGTGGTTTTCTGAAATGTTCCTGAGCCCATGTGGTGATATCCTTTACACACTGATGTCGCTTTTTGATGCAGTACCGCCTGAGGGATCAAAGGTCTGTAATATCATCGGTTACGTGCAGTGATTTCTCCAGATTCTCTGAACCTTTTGATGATTTTACGGACCGTATATGGTAAAATCCCTTAATTCCTTGCAATAGCTCGTTGAGAAATGTTGTTCTAAAACTGTTCGACAATTTGCTTACAAAGTGGTGACTCTCACCCCATCCTTGTTTGTGAATTACTTAGCATTTCATGGAAGCTGCTTTTATACCCAATCATGGCACCCAACTGTTCCCAATTAACCTGCACACCTGTGGGATGTTCCATATAAGTGTTTGATGAGCATTCCTCAACTTTATCAGTATTTATTGCCACCTTTCCCAACTTCTTTGTCACGTGTTGCTGGCATCAAATTCTAAAGTTAATGATTATTTGCACACAAAAAAACGTTTATCAGTTTGAACATCAAATATGTTTTCTTTGTAGCATATTCAACTGAATATAGGTTGAAAATGATTTGCAAATCATTGTATTCTGTTCATATTTACATATAACACAATTTCCCAACTCATATGGAAACAGGGTTTGTATATATATATATATATATATATATATATATATATATATATATATATATATATATATATATATATATATACACTACCGTTTAAAAGTTTGGGGTCACATTGAAATGTCCTTATTTTTGAACGAAAAGCACTGTACTTTTCAAAGAAGATAACTTTAAACTAGTCTTAACTTTAAAGAAATACACTTTATACATTGCTAATGTGGTAAATGACTATTCTAGCTGCAAATGTCTGGTTTTTGGTGCAATTTCTACATAGGTGTATAGAGGCCCATTTCCAGCAACTATCACTCCAGTGTTCTAATGGTACAATGTGTTTGCTCATTGGCTCAGACGGCTAATTGATGATTAGAAAACCCTTGTGCAATCATGTTCACACATCTAAAAACAGTTTAGCTCGTTACAGAAGCTACAAAACTAGCCTTCCTTTGAGCGGATTGAGTTTCTGGAGCATCACTTTTGTGAGGTCACTTAAATGCTCAAAATGGCCAAAAAAAGAGAACTTTCATCCGAAACTTGACAGTCTATTCTTGTACTAAGAAATGAAGGCTATTCCATGCGAGAAATTGCTAAGAAATTGAAGATTTCCTACAATGGTGTGTACTACTCCTTCAGAGGACAGCACAAACAGGCTCTAACCAGAGTAGAAAAAGAAGTGGGAGGCCGCGTTGCACAACTGAGCAAGAAGATAAGTACATTAGAGTCTCTAGTTTGAGAAACAGACCCCTCAAAGGGCCCCAACTGGCATCTTCATTAAATAGTACCCGCAAAACACCAGTGTCTACATCTACAGTGAAGAGGCGGCTGCGGGATTCTGGGCTTCAGGGCGGAGTGGCAAAGAAAAAGCCATATCTGAGACTGGTCAATAAAAGAAAAAGATTAAGATGGGCAAAAGAACACAGACATTGGACAGAGGAAGACTGGAAAAAAGCGTTGTGGACAGATTAATCCAAGTTTGAGGTGTTTGGATCACAAAGAAGAACGTTTGTAAGATGCAGAACAACTGAAAAGATGCTGGAAGAATGCCTGACGCCATCTGTTAAGCATGGTGGAGGTTATGTGATGGTCTGGGATTGCTTTGGTGCTGGTAAGGTGGGAGATTTGTACAGGGTAAAAGGGATTCTGAATAAGGAAGGCTATCAGTCCATTTTGCAACGCCCTGCCATACCCAGTGGACAGCGCTTGATTGGAGCCAATTTCATCCTACAACAGGACAATGACCCAAAACACACCTCCAAATTGTGCAAGAACTATTTAGAGAAGAAGCAGGCAGCTAGTATTCTATCGGTAATGGAATGGCCAGCGCAGTCACCAGATCTGAACCCGATTGAGCTGTTGTGGGAGCAGCTTGACCGTATGGTACGCAAGAAGTGCCCATCCAACC
The DNA here is from genome assembly GCF_033978795.1 of Nerophis ophidion. Taxonomy (NCBI): domain Eukaryota; kingdom Metazoa; phylum Chordata; class Actinopteri; order Syngnathiformes; family Syngnathidae; genus Nerophis; species Nerophis ophidion. The sequence continues at coordinate 29,601,938 of NC_084615.1, forward strand.
AATCCAATTCGTGGGAGCGGCTCCTAGAAACGTGAGGCGCAATTTCTACAGATTACCTCAACAAATTAACAACTACAATGCCAAAGGTCTGCAATGCTGTAATTGATGCAAATGGAGGATTCTTTGACAAAAGCAAAGTTTGATGTAAAAAAAAAAAAAAAAATTCAAATACAAATCATTATTTCTAACCTTGTCAATGTCTTGAATCTATTTTCTATTAATTTCACAACGTATGGTGGTGAATAAGCGTGACTTTTCATGGAAAACACAAAATTGTTTGGGTGACCCCAAACTTTTGAACAGTAGTGTATATATATATATATATATATATATATATATATATATATATATATATATATATATATATATATATATATATATATATAAACACACACAAACACACATACACACACACACACACACACACACACATTACATCAGTTTACTTAGTTTAAAAAAATTCATTTTAAAAGTTTTATGGTTAAAAACCGAATCCTGAATGATTGTAATTATGACTGTAAACAATTAATTCAAAATTACCCTAAAAAATATGTTTTGAGTGTTGATTAATTTGAAAATTCTAATTAAAAAAACTGAAACAGATACAGTATTTACATTTTACATCAACTTAGTAGTAATAAATGCTGAAAATATTGACTATAAACATTTATCAAATAAAAAGTACCAAAATAGATAAGATTATTTCAAAATTATGTCTGTGATGAGTTGGCGACTTGTCCAGGGTGTACCCCGCCTATTGCCCGAATACAGCTGAGATAGGCTCTAGCAACCTCCCGTGACCCCAAAAGGGACAAGCGGTAGAAAATGGATGGATGGATTTTAAAATGAATGATTTGTTAATCAATTTCAAATTAAAACTAACTGAAACACATGTTAACATACTTTACACAGTATAATAATAACATACATAATAAGTCATGTGCAACTGTTGTGGTTAATAATTTACATGCACAAGGCGTGCGACTGTCCTCATGTGGTCCGACTGTTGTTTCTGCTTCATGTATGGAATTAAATAAAGGTCCACGTGGCACGCTTCAAGCCCTGAGCACATCATGGCACTATAGTTGGACCCACAGTCGCCATGCTCACTGATCCGCACACGCAACACCTGGACAGCTGGCTAGTCTGCTGGCTCCCAACTCACCACTAAGCAGAATTACAAGACGGATCTCTACTCTTTGTTTAGACCGGGGTTCAGCAACCCAAAATCTTGAAAGAGCCATATTGGACCACAAACACAAAAAAGTAATCGGTCAGTGGCCGCAAAAAATTAAAAGACTTATATAGGTGTTATAATGATGGCAACACATGACGTAAGTGGCTAATTAGCTATATTAGCCTACTATCAAAACGACTGTGTGTCGCAGGCTGACACAAATCTTCGTTGACAGAAATGTTGAAATATAATATTTTGTACACATATTTACAACATTGAAAAACATTATTAAAACTTCTCTAGAGGGTGAGAGAACTTCTGGAAAAGACTGGCTTAGAATAGCCAAAGGTATAGTGTGTGTCTAAGTTAAAGGAAACGTCAGGCCGTCTTCTTCTAATGGATTTATTACGATCTTTGCAAGCTGGGTAACGTTTGTGGGGTCTTGCAATGACACACAGTATAAAACATTTGATGGACAAAATGAGACAAAGAAGGAGTGGCATAAAATGCGTCTTTCTGTGGCAGCGTCGGAGAAAGTTACACAATGTAAACAAGCTGTTGAGTCACAGTCCACACAACGGTGAGTTCAAGGGCCGGTGAAATTAGTAGAACAAAAGGACGATCACCAAATAGTCTCATCAGTGAAGCACAAACATACTAAACAGTGGGCTTTCTAACAATTATGAATGTTTGTGTCGTGTTTGTCCTCCTACAGACGCCGTATTAAAACAAAAAAACATTTTCACCCCTTTTTTTTCCATTTCCGTACATTTTTTAAAAAGCTCCATAGAGCCAACAGGGCGCCGCTAAAGAGCAGCAGGTGGCTCGAGAGCCGCGGCTTGCTGACCCCGGTTTAGACAGAAAGCGTCTCACCTCGCGTGGTTTCGTCCTCAATGGGCTGTTTGAAGAGTGTGATGTCCCGGAAGGTGCAGAGGAAAAGCACCACCTTGTTGTTTTCATTTCGGATGGGCGCCACCTGCATGTAAAGCCATATGGGCGTTCCTGCGGGAAGAAGTGGTAAAAAAGACTCACCAGGGTGACGGTCAAAGGGGTCAAAGATCAGGACGCTTACTGTTTTTAGTGTAGAGCAGCACCTCGTAGAAGTTGGACTCATAGTTGTCGAAGGTTAGGCGGATGTTGTCGATGGTGTTCTTGTCGGTCAAGTCTCCGTACATGAAGCTTGATGGACAGAAGGCTCATGAGCAGAGGTCAAAGGTCATGGCGGTGCAAGAAAAACAAGTACCTTTAAAGGCCATGACAATTATATTTTACAAAGTATTTTGGTTTACTTTATGTCAAGGAACTCTGAACTATTTCCTGCAGAAAGATCAAAGATGAACATAAAATGATGGTCAAAAAGGTTTTTCTATGTTTTTTTATTTTTATTTTTTTTTTATTTACTTTTTACTGCACAATGATTAAAGATGATAATAGAATGATAACGATTATTATAATAACAGATATAATAGTAAACATATAATTTTTATTGCAAACAAATTGATATTTTTATTTTATTTGAAAAACCTGACATTTTCCTGCTTAAGATTTTTTTTTAAATATCAATGTGCAAAGACAATAATACATATATTTGCACATTTGAAAAATATATATTCTGTAAGACCAAAGTGGTCTTTTGAGTATTTCCTTACCCGAATATGGTTTTAGGTAAGGGGATGTCGTTTTGACTCTGTGACTAAGGGCTATAGGTCTTTATGGATGGATTAATAATAATAATAATAATAGTAATAATATTATTATTATTATTTTTATTTATTTTTTTGCACTACCAAAGTAAATATTGGATTTAATTATAAAAATCCGAACTTTTCCCTGCAGAAAAAAGTTGGTCCAAAAGGCAATAATTATAATAGCATTTTCCCCCTGTAGGCAATAATGATGATGCGGATGATGATGATGATAATGATAATAATAAAATTGATAATGAATATGATTTGCGACCAAAGTAAATATATATATATATATATATATATATATATATATATATTTTTTTTTTTTTTTTGATCTGGACTTTTTCTTAAAGGAAGACCAAAAATAAGATGATGGTCCAAAAGGCAATAATGGTAATAATAGCGGGTTTTTTTTTTTTGGTTAGTTTATATATATATATATATATATATATATATATATATATATATATATATATATATATATATATATATATATATATATATATATATATGTATATATATATATTTTTTTTTTATTTTTTTTTTATTAATGTTTTACTGCACAAAGAATAAATATAAGATGATAATGATTATAAAAGAATGATGATGATACCAATAATTTAATAACAGTAAAAAATAGCATTTTTATTGCAAGACCAAAGAAAATATTTTATTTTTATTTTATTTGAAAAACCTGGAATTTTCCTGTTTGAGATTTAAAACAAAAAGTCAATGTTCAAAAGACAATAATAATATATCTTTTAATTTTTTCCTTAAAGTTAAAGTACCAATAATTGTCACACACACACAAGGTGTGGTGAAATTTGTCCTCTGCTTTTGACCCATCCTCTTGATCACCCCCTGGGGAGTGAGGGGGAGCAGTGGGCTGCAGCGGTGCCGCGCCCGCGAATCATTTATGGTGATTTAACTCCCAATTCCAACCTTTGATGCTGAGTGTCAAGCAGGGAGGCAATGGGTCCCATTTTTTTATAGTCTTTGGTATGACTCGGCGGGGTTTTAACTCCCAACCTACCGATCTCAGGGCGGACTCGAGTGTGGTTTTAGATAAGGTGATGTCGTTTTGAGTTTGATTGATGGACTAATAATAATTATATAAATACTAATAATGATAATAATAATAATAATAGTAAAAAATTATATAATGTGTAATAATTAAATTATATTTTGAATTAATACTTATAATAGCATTTTTCTCCTGTGGAGAATAATGATGATGATAATAATATTGATAATAGATATGATTACAGATCAAAGTAAATTTTTGATTTATAATTTTTTTAATCTGAACTTTTTCTTCAGGAAAGACAAAGTTAAAGTTAAAGTTAAGATAAGATGATGGTCCAAAAGGCAATATTTTTTTCTGCTGGACCAAACTGAATGAATTGAAAATGCATGTTTTTGGTCCGATTTAGTGTAACCTAAAAAAAAGGCGAACAAATTCCTGCAAAGAGAGCAGCGCTAGTCAAAAGGCCAACTATGGTGAGCAAGACCTCATAGCTCAGTGGTTAGAGAACTGGTCTTGTAAACCAGGGGTTGTGAGTTCAATTCTCACTGCGGCTTTTGTCTTTTCAGCACATTCAAAGTCATGTTTTTGAAGTGGTGACGACAGTAACATACATTTCATGTAAATGTGATGGTTAAAATATAATATTTTTAATAATACAAGTATTATATTTAACATACTTGCATGTGCTTACTCCTATGCATGACTTCTGCTCTGTGGTAGCCAGACAGCTTGCAGAAACCATCGTTACTGTACACCACCGGCCACTCCACGATTTGGGCGTTTCCCAACAGGAAGCTGGTTTCTGGATACAAACAAACCCCCCCGCCCCCCCCCCCCCCCCCACAAAAACATGATTAGCTTTTAAAACTGTCAATTTTGATTATATTATATTCTATAGCAGACACTAAAAGGCCACAAAACAATATTTAGTCAAATAGTCTACTCCAGGGGTGTCCAAATCCCTCCCAGCGGACCAAATGTGGCCTGCCCGCATCTTGAGTTTGGCCCGTGAGACGACAGAAAGACTTGAATTTCAATAAGCAACCTGGCCACATTTACATAATATATTTACATATCCAGAGAGCTGACAAGTGGCAAACTGTCACCATCTTTTGATTGATTCCAGAAACTCAAGTCAGCAGCCATGACATGTACATCCTTGACACAATCAGCACAGCATTTACTTATATGACCCGATTGAAAGAATTTTTCCCAGTCATGGTGCAGAAAAACAATTCAAATATAACACAACCTGCCCACTGAACACTGCGGATATTATTAAAAAAACGTCCCATCACCATAAAAAAATCGAAATGACATCCATTTAGATCCCATTGCAAGGCATGATAGGAAAAATGCAAAACTTTCTCCACAGTTATCCATGGTTGACTTTTAATTGCTTGATATTTCTGATTTATGACAAAGCTTTAAAGAGGTCATCACAGAAGTAAACAGGGCAGGAGCTTAAGTCTCAAATACTCTTAATATTCAATTGTGATATTATATAATTGTATAATTTTTTTTTTATAATATTATACAATAATAATAACCCTAACCCTAATGATTATGTATCCATTATATTATTATAATATATAATGCATGCACCCACGCACGCACGCACGCACGCACGCACGCACGCACACACACACACACACACACACACACACACACACACACACACACACACACACACACACACACACACACACACACACACACATTGTGTATATATATAAAACACACACATATATATATACATACATATATACACAAATATATATATATATATATACATATGTATACATATACATATATATGTGTATATATGTATGTATGTATATATGTGTATTTGTATATATGTATATATATATATATATATAAACACACATATATATACATGTACGTGTGTGTGTGTATATATATATATATATATATATATATATATATATATATATATATATATATATATATATATATATTTATTTAATTATAGGGTTACTTTGCATGCAGTCAGCTTTCGGCCCCTAGCCAAGTTTTTGTAGCCCAATGCGGGCACCGCAGCCAAAAAGTTTGGACACTATATGCTCCATTTAGCACGTTCTAAAGCTCTATTGACACATGCACTTATAATAAACATAAAATACAAAGACAGAAAAGAAAGCATTAAAATTTAAAGCAGCAGTAATATTTTTTGATAAAATGTTTATGCTCGAGCCTCGGCCTTGATTAAAAATGAATGAAGAGCTGCAAAATTCTCCAGCTGTTTGCAGGAAAACTGTTAGGGCCATTTCTTCTAATTACTTTGGACATTTTGCAGAAACACTTTAGGATTGCGTGTGTGCGCACAGTAAGAACGCAGCAATATTTTTACTCGTCTTTATTTCATTTCTTGCTTCATCAAGATGCAAAAATAATATCATTATGGATGCAAATCATGTGTTCTATCAATTAAAATGGACATGAAACCTCCCAGTTTTTGCAGTGCTTAAAGCATTTTAAAGGTATGTACCACTCAGCACTCGCAGATCAAATAACATTAAGTGCATTAAAGCTGGCATAAGAGCAAGCCAACATCCAGACCTCTTAAAGTATAAGTGGATCATTCCTGCAAGCATAATGAGAATGCACTTTATCTCACATTCACTTTATGCTCAGTATATGTGCCCTAAAATGTGTCATTTCATTTTGACAATAATAGAATAATTTCTAATAACACATTATATGCAGTGCAAAATTGTTTCAAGCTTGTGTAAAAGTGTTGTGTATTTATAAAATCAACATTTAGAAGGAAACAAAAAACAAAGTTAAACTCACCACTGGAACGCCGGACTATGTTTTCCAGAAAGGTATTTTGCGGGGCCACCAGTCCTCTCTTGCCCCCATGCATGGTGCAGACTTCAGGGAGGAGACTTGGCGCTGCTCGGTGGTCTGGATGCTGCCTCTGTTGGCATCCAGCAGCCTCCAACAATGTGATGAGCGTGCGTGCAGTTAGCAGCAACATTGCTACCTGTTTCCGGATAGGGCTTTTTCAAAACAAGAGCGGGAACGTTGCATTTCGGCGAACTGCAATATTCAGACTCTTTCCTAGCTACCGTGAGGAGTGTATGATTCGAAGCAGTTGTCAATCATTAGCCACTTCATTTACATACACAGGCAGGAATTAAAATGTGTGTACAAAAATCAATCTTTTCTTTTGAAACGCTGCATTTCCTGTCTCTTCATTTGGCGCTTTACGGAGAGAACCACATGAATGGCGATGTTGAGCCACGTATCTAGTTAAAAAAAAAAAAAAAGATAAAATCAAGTAATGAGGTTGTTGGATTTAATTATGCATACACATTTTTGTAGTTTGTGTCCTCACCTAAAAAAAAAAGTATGTGTTAATGTATATTCACATTAACAACACACATGGGGCAATACAATAGGATGCTGGATGTTCTGCTGACAGTAAATGGAATGTAAATATTTGTGTGTAAAACATGTACCTTGTGTTAACATGTCCTAATTAGAGTATAAGTCAATTATAATTATGTCACGTCCACTAAGTACATCACTGCCGAAACTTGTTTGCCTGCAATACTTTGTTTGTCCAGCAGAGAATACTAGTGGACCCATCCTACCGCTAATATTGCAACCAAAGCAGTTGTTCTCACATACCGTAGTGGGGTGAGACCCCTGGGGGGCAAGGTGCGATGCTTTATCAGTATCATGCTTCAAACCCCATTTCAAAAAGATGTGCACTACAAACTGTGCTCATTGTAGCCATTAATTCTGACTTATTCGTTTTGATTTGAAAAAAATAAATAAATCAGCACAAATTGTTTTATTCAATTTTGTTTTGTAGGTTGAGTTGTTTTTATATTGTGCTCCTGGGTTATTTCTGCTTATTATATTGAATGTATTGTATTTTATTGAGTTAATCTTATTTTTCAGTATCAAATGGTTCAAGTCACTCGAAAAATTTTTTTATAATTTGAGGCAAATGGATGCACTAAATATTTTCTCTTACAGACTAAAAAATTATGTTAATTCAATTATTCTTTATTGTAAGATTCTCTACATTTCTTTCTTCTTTTTTCCCTTTAATGGTAATACTTATACAACAGTATGCAGAGGTGTACTTATAACAATTTTACAGACACATGATATCATTTATTTATTATTTCTGGTGGCAGGCGCGTAAAAGAAATTAAGTGAAAAGCAAAGAGCTATAGAGTAAAGTAGTATGGAGGGCCAAATGAGACAAAATAAAATAAATACATATCTGAATAGTAACTAAAATGTGTCATGAATTATTTAATGTAAAAAATAATGAAATTAATATCAATGAAATCGTCAAATAATCAATACAATAATGAAATCACTTGTTAAATCATGAAGTAATGAAATGAGTAATTAATTATTAAAATAACTAACTTACATTTTACATTAAATTAGTGACACATTAAATAACACAATTATGAATGTATTCCAATTATAACTAATTAAAGACACATCTAAATAATATTTAATGATGTATTTATTTGTTTGGTTAAATTTGTGCATTTAGCCCTCCATAAAGTAGCACCTGTTTCTTGATCGAGCTTTTTCAAAATAAGAGATTGTTGCATTCATGCTTATCGTTAGTAAAAAGTCAACTATTGTGAGACCCCTTTCCAGCCTTTGTTGTGATTGTGTTATTAAAAATTGGATGCCACTCACTGGCCACTACATTATCAATCAATCAATCAATCAATGTTTACTTATATAGCCCTAAATCACTAGTGTCTCAAAGGGCTGCACAAACCACTACGACATCCTTGGTAGGCCCACATAAGTACACGTGCAAAAATAAAAGCACTTTTAGGAAAACATTTTATTTTAAACTCTTACAATACCGATATCTTTACAGCTGCCTTTATCGGGAGAAATAAAAGTTTCGTGCAGTGACATGCTGTCAGGGGAGGCAAGTGAGGCAGTGCTTCACCTGGCCACAGGTGGGTAAAAGGCTTAACCATGAGATCTTCAAAAACAAAGTAATTAAATAAAATAAGTTTTAATATTTCTCTTTTGGTCTATGATTTATATGTGATTTTGGTGTCGTTCCCGTATATTTGGATAATTTTCAGTGTCAAAATCGCGGAAATACTGTGTTTGATTATGAAAATAACGAGGCAGGCGAGAAGGGAGGCAGACACGGGTGATGCCTCCGGGAAAAGGCAGGCCATGAGGCAGCAAGCACCTATGCCTCAAGCTAGGGGGCGATACATTGTAAACCTGTACTTCAATGCCTCTGCAGTACTCTTCTTCGCCACACCGGGAGGTGGGGGCCCTCAAGCTTGCAGACACATGTTTTTCCAGCGGAAGCCGGCCATTTTTTATTTATTTATTTTTTTAAACTGTATTTACAACAAACACTGCATTTTTATTAGATTAAGCCAGCGTTTGCGGGTGTTTTTTGTCAAATGCAAAAATATTGTTTTATTGCTTGGAATTACATGAATGTGTCTGCCAATATGGAGGATTATATGCTGTATCCAAGATGAAATATGTCTCTAAACTGAACTTTAAAGACAAAATTAATGTGATCATACAAAGTAAATTTTCATGGAGGATAGCTACTGCTGCTTCAGATACAAATACAGAAAGACAATATGCACTCACAGTACTTTATTTATTTTGTTAAAAGCAAATGGGACCAAAAAAGGATTTAATAACAACTTTATCAAATACTTTTTGGACCCATTTATCATATTGAATTGATTGAAACTGTTGTTAGTATATTTGCAAAGGAAGAGAATATATTATATGAAACAGTACAGTTTACACAGTACAGTACATATTCCGTACAATTGACTACTAAATGGTAGAAACCGAATAAGTTTTTCAACTTGTTTAAGTCGGGGTCCATGTTAATCAATTCATGGTACAAAAATATATACTAACAGCATATTACAGACACAAGTTAATCATCAGAACAAGGGCACCATAAAGGTATAGCTCTCAGCTTCTCATGGTGTGTATATCAAGCTATAAACGTTGAGAGTTCAAAGAAGCAAAGAAAGAAAGAGTATATGTACATTTAATGATTTACAATCCGGACGGGGGGGGGGGGGGGGGGGGGTTAGGTTGCTATCAGCATATTGCAGTAATCATACAAGTTTATCATCTGAGAAATTGACATTCCCATCTTAAACCTCATTTGTATACTCTAGCCTTTAAATAGACCTGCCTTTTAGACCAGTTGATCTGCCGTTTCTTTTCTGCACGAAGAATAGTAGGGCACAAATTCGATGACTACAGACGGTCACCAAATAGCTGTCCAAAGTCGGGAAACATGGTGGACCACTTATCTGTGCATCAGTTGGGGACGTCCCCGTGCTGCCGACTTGTCTCCGCTTAAGATGATCTGCTGCTGGCCCCACTATGGACTGGACTACCACTAGTATGTTAGATCCACTGTGGACTGGACTCTCACAATATTATGCTAGATCCATCCCCATTGCACCAGTCGCCCGGGGGGCGGGGGTCTCCACATCTTCGGTCGCCTCCAAGGTTTGTCATTATCATCCCATTGGATTGAGTTTTTTCTTTCCCTGTTGTGGGGTCTGAGCCGAGGATGTCGTTGTGGCTTGTGCAGCCTTTTGAGACACTCCTGATTTAGGGCTATATAAGTAAACATTGATTGATTGATTGGTTGACATTTTAACAGTGTAAGTCTCACTTTGTAGGATATGTCATATCATAATATCATTATGATATCCTTTTATGAAAGCGAATAACTCCCTTTTTTTTCCTGTTACTCTAATGTGCAACCTGAATCAACAATGATTAGAGCTGCACATATGCATTTAAGTAAAAAAAAAAAAGAAGAAAAACAGAACTCCAAAAGTATCTATGCCTCACCTGGTGTTTAGTTCACCGCACATCACTGGTTTCGTGTGGAGTACTATTAATTGCAAACAAGAAATGAATTGATTAACGTGGACCCCGACTTAAACAAATTGAAACGTTTATCCGGGTGTTGCAGGGGTTGTTACATGTTCCTCACAATACGAAGGTCCTGAGTAGTCCTAGGTTCAATCCCGGGCTCGGGATCTTTCTGTGTGGAGTTTGCATGTCCATCCGTGACTGTGTGGGTTCCCTCCGGGTACTCCGGCTTCCTCCCAACTCCAAAGACATGCACCTGGGGATAGGTTGATTGGCAACACTAAATTGGCCCTAGTGTGTGAATGTGAGTGTGAATGTTGTCTGTCTATCTGTGTTGGCTTTCCGATGAGGTGGCGACTTGTCCAGGGTGTACACCGCCTTCCGCCTGGAAGCAGCTGAGATAGGCTTCAGCCACCCCAAAAGCGACGACACTTGAATTGTTATGCTCGTCGTAATTTGATTTGATTTGATACATTTATAACATAATATCATGTCTAAAATGCTCAAATACCACTGCTTTTGGTTAAACATTGTATTTCTATCACCGTCCATCCATCCATTTTCTACCGCTTATTCCCTTCGGGGTCGCGTGGGGCGCTGGAGCCTATCTCAGCTACAATCGGGCGTAAGGCGGGGTACACCCTGGACAAGTCACCACCTCATCGCAGGGCCAACACAGATAGACAGACAACATTCACACACTAGGGTGCAATTTTAGTGTTGCCAATCAACCTATCCCCAGGTTTTGATTGATTGATTAAAACTTTTATTAGTAGATTGCACAGTACAGTATATATACATATTCCGTACAATTGACCACTAAATGGTAACACCCGAATACGTTTTTCAACTTGTTTAAGTCGGGGTCCACGTTAAACTCTTCAAACTTAAAGTGTTTACAAAGTACGAAGAAGAACCATGACAAACATTCTCAATTTATTTCATCCATCAATTCATTCTCAAAATAATCTTACTCATCTCATCATATGAAATATGACTTACTCCACCAATTATTATTAATTAATTTATTTATTTTTATTGTGATTAGTTATGGAGGATATTGTGAATAAATTGAGAATAGGAAATGAACAAAAAGTTTTAGCAAGTGGTGCATGTCTTTGGAGGGAACCCGCACAGTCACAGGGAGGACATGCAAACTCCACACAGAAAGATCCCGAGGGCAGGATCGAACCCAGGACCTTCGTACTGTGAGGCAGACGCACTAACCCCTCTCTCACCATCCATCCATCCATCCATCCATTTTCTACCACTTATTCCCTTTAGGGTGGAGGGGGGCGCTGGTGCCTATCTCAGCTACAATCGGGCGGAAGGCGGCGACACCCTGGACAAGTCGCCAACTCATCGCAGGGCCAACACAGATAGACAACATTCACACACTAGGGCACAATTTTAGTGTTGCCAATCAACCTATCCCCAGGTGCATGTCTTTGGAGGTGGGAGGAAGCCAGAGTACCCGGAGGGAATCCAAGCAGTCACGGGGAGGACATGCAAACTCCACACAGAAAGATCCAGAGGGCAGGATCAAACCCAGGACTATTGTATCGTGAGGAAGACGCACTAACCCAGGAGTGGGCAGACTTTTTGCCAGGAGGGCCACATTGAGTTCTAAGATTTGACAGGAACAGATGGATGGAGTGTTTGTGTGAAATAATATATATTACATGTAAAAGCCATTACGTGAGAGGATTTGGCCTACAAACATGTAACGTATGAGTAGGCAGCAAGGCTCATTGTACATTTTTTTTTTCAAATGCAATAGTTTCATTTAGTTAAGAATAAACACAGTAGAGAAATTCACAGTATACATTTGATTTACTTGAATTATTTACATTTGATTATCACAGAATAACAGCAGAGAAACTCTTCGTTTCAGTGGGTACAGTGTTGTTGAGCTCCCTTTTTAGCCAATGCATCAAAGTCTGGCGTGAGTTTGGTTGTGGCAATTCTCAGGATAGCTCCGAGATGCTGGTCAGTTAACCTGGATCTGTGACGAGATTTGTTGATGTTCATGACGCTGAATGTCTGCTCACAGACGTCGGTCGAGCCAAACAAAGTTAGCATCTTCTGCAGCAAAATGGCGGCTGATATTGTACTTTTTGTAAACCGCGACAGTTTCTTGGCATATCAGACACACAGCCTTTGATCAGACATCAGTAAAAAAATATTTCGTTGTCCTGGGTTCAATCCCGGGCTCGGGATCGTTCTGTGTAGAGTTTGCATGTCCTCCCCATGAATGCATGGGTTAGCGCCCCCCGCGACTCCAAAGGGAATAAGCGGGAGAAAATGGATGGATGGATGTCCACTCTGCATTAAATACTCTGCACTCATTGTCCACTTTTCCTTGCTTTGATAAGCTCATTTTTACAGAGGAGCTCACAGCGACAGAGCTAAAGAGAAGAAGGGAGTAACATCCCACAGGCCAAAAATGTCAATGAGCGCCATGTAGTGGGGAAACGCGGTATTACAGGGATATGGTGAAACGAACGAGGTTTACCGACGATAATATGAAATGTAATTTAATAATAGAACTTAAAGGCCTACTGAAATGAGATTTTCTTATTTAAACAGGGATAGCAGGTCCATTCTATGTGTCATACTTGATCATTTCACGATATTGCCACATTTTTGCTGAAAGGATTGAGTAGAGAACATCCACGATAAAGTTCGCAACTTTTGCTTGCTAACAGAAAAGCCCTGCCTCTACCAGAAGTCGCAGACAATGACGTCACATGTTGATGGCTCCTCACATTGTTTTTAATGGGAGCCTCCAACAAAAAGAGCTATTTGGACTGAGAAAACAACAATTTCCACATTAATTTGAGCGAAGATGAAATATTCATGTTTGAGGATATTGATAGCGACGGACTAGAAAAAACAAACAAAAGGCGATTGCATTGAGATGGATTCAGATGTTTTTAGACACATTTACTAGGATAATTCTGGAAAATCCCTTATCTTTCTATTGTGTTGCTAGTGTTTTAGTGAGTTTAACAGTACCTGATAGTCGGAGGTGTGTGTCCACGGGTGTGTTGACGCGCAGTGTCTCGGGGAATTCGACGGCAGCTTTATGGACGGCACAAGCTCAGCTGATCTCCGGTAAGAAGCGACTTTTTACCACAATTTTCTCACCAAAACCTGCTGGTTGACATTCATTTGGGATCCATAGTAAAGTTTCACCTCCGTGAATTTTAAACAAGGAATCACCGTGTGTTTGTGTGGCTAAAGCTTCCCAACTCCATCTTTCTACTTTGACTTCTCCAATATTAATTGAACAAATTGCAAAGGATTCAGCAACACAGATCTCCAAAATACTGTGTAATTATGCCGTTAAAGCAGACGACTTTTAGCTGCGTGTGTGCGCAGCGCTCATATTTCCCAACAGTCCGTGACGTCAAGCGTACACGTTATCATTACGCAACGTTTTCAAGAAAAAACTCCCGGGAAATTTAAAATTGCAATTTAGTAAACTAAAACGGCCGTATTGGCATGTGTTGCAATGTTAATATTTCATCATTGATATATAAACTATCAGACTGCGTGGTCGGTAGTAGTGGGTTTCAGTAGGCCTTTAATGGGTGGCTCCTCCTTAAAGGCCTACTGAAACCCACTACTACCCACCACGCAGTCTGATATTTTATATATCAATTATGAAATATTTGTTATGTATTGCAGAGGACGTGGCGGCAAACGGACACCAGGTGGCAGTAGTGTACAGAGATTTAATATATATATATATATATATAAATGTTAAATCACATATTTATAATCAAACAATAGAAAACGAACTAAGGGAATGGAATGTGAACTAGATTCAAAAGTGTATGTGGTGTGAGGCTATGTGTGTAAATTAACTGGAGTGTGTGTTACCAACGTGTTAACGAGAGTGAAGGAACGTCCAAGGGAACAAGCAGGTGATCCGGGATACAAGCGGGGGTCCGTGGGGCTGAGAGGGGCGTCAAGAGATCCGAGTCCAAAGCGGGGGGTTCGAGGATAGAAGGAGGCAGTCAAAGTCCAGTGGTAGAAGAGAGACGCACAGCTCTCTTTCCAGGCAACGGGGGGCACTGCGGAGGAGACACAAGGAAACACACTGAGAACATGGAGAGGGAAATCACAGGGAGAGCAGGATCGCATAACGCAGGATTCCAGCTTACTGAACGTCAGTATATAACTAAGTTCCCGCCAGGATCACTGGGTCCACTGGTCACTTAAGCAGCTCCTCGTCATCAGTCACAGGTGTGTAATGCGGCCGGCTGCGGCAGAGAGTGGGCGCGGTCCGCTTGATGAGTGCGGGGGCGTGTCTGGAATGCGCTGTCAGCGGGTCCTCAGGTTGGACTGGCAGCGGAGGGAGACGCAGAACAACAATATTAACATTGCAACACATACCAATACGGCCTTTTTAGTTTACTAAATTATAAATGTAAATTTCCCGGGAGTTTCATCTTGAAAACTTCGTGTAATGATGACGTGTACGCAAGACGTCACGGGTTTTAAGGAAATATGAATGCTGCACACACACACAGCTAAAAGTCATTTGCTATAACGGCATAATTACACAGTATTTTGGAGATCTGTATTGCTGAATCTTTTACAATGTGTTCAATTAATATTGGAGAAGTCAAAGTAGAAAGATGGAGTTGGGAAGCTTTAGCCACACAAACACACGGTGATTCCTTGTTTAAAATTCCTGGAGGTGAAACTTTCCTATGGATCAGAGCGCGGTCAAGCCAACATGGATCCCTACCAAATGTCAACCAGCAGGTTTCGGTGAGAAAATTGTGGTTAAAAAGTCAGTTCTTACCGGAGAAAAGCTGAGCTTGTGCCGTCCATACCTGCCGCCGACTCCCCTGAGACACTGCATGTCAAGACACCCGTGGAGACACCTTTCCGACTATCAGGTACTATTTAACTCACTAAAACACTAGCAACACAATAAAAAAATAAGGGATTTCCCAGAATTATCCTGGTAAATGTCTCTAAAAACATCGGGATCAGTCCCAATGCAATCGCGTTTTTTTTTTTAACTTTTTTTTTTAATCATTGTTTTTTTTCTAGTCCGTCGCTATCAATATCCTCAAACACGAATCTTTCATCCTCGCTCAAATTAATGGGGAAATTGTCGTTTTCTCGGTCCGAATAGCACTTTTTGTTGGAGGCTCCCATTAAAAACAATGTGAGGATGTGGGGAGCCCCCACACGTGTGCCGTCATCGTCTGCGACTTCCGGTAAAGGCAGGGCTTTTCTCTTAACACCGAAAGTTGCAATCTTTATCGTGGATGTTCTCTACTAAATCCTTTCAGCAAAAATATGGCAATATCGCGAAATGATCAAGTGAGACACATAGAATGGAACTTCTATCCCCGTTTACATAAGAAGGCGTGGCGCAGTGGAGCAGTGGCCGTGCGCAACCCGAGGGTTCCTGGTTCAATCCCCACCTAGTACCAAACTCGTCATGTCCGTTGTGTCCTGAGCAAGACACTTCACCCTTGCTCCTGATGGGTGCTGGTTAGCGCCCTGCATGTCAGCTCCCTCCATCAGTGTGTGAATGTGTGTGTGAATGGGTAAATGTGGAAGTAGTGTCAAAGCGCTTTGAGAACCTTGAAGGTAGAAAACCGCTATACAAGTACAACCCATTTAACCCATTTATTTCAGTAGGCCTTTAATGATAGGCAATTGCTAAAAACGCATACGGGAGGCAGAAGCCTTAACATTGATAAGAGTTTTTTTCAATAATTTGGACAAGTTCCGCAGGCTGAATTAAAACGTTCAACGGGCCGTTATTTGCCAATGTTTGCACGAAACCCTCTCTCATGTCCACTCCTATTACCTTGCAATGCTTAGCTTGTCCAGCAGATAGCGCTCAGCACTCAACACAAACATTGGAGCGTGCAGCGAAGAACCGGTTTGGGCCAGCGAAGAAGAATTGGACTTGTCGCTGGAAACATAACGGCCTGAGAGCGGCGACTTGACGCAGTTAGCGGCAGCCTTCGTCAACCTGACCGCACTCCGTGATGTAACACTGTGCTCCGGCGGACTTTGTATGCTGCTCCTCCAAATCTTCCGGTCGACAAGGTCGCTGTGCGTGAGTGCGGCGAGATAGTCTGTTAAACGCCCCGTAATTATTATTCTTTCGACTAACGGGGAGATCATGAGCGCGGCGGAATAACCTCACGTAAAGTATTATTTTGACACAATGGCGACAGACGCCTTCAAGAGGTTTGTGGAGACGTGTCATTATCTCCAGGACCCGCGTCTGGTGGCCAAGTTCCAGCACTTGTGTGGCGTCCGGGGGACGTTTCCGGATAAAGCGAACGACGACGGCGCGTCCGCGCACGGCTGCCCCGGGCTGAGGCAGAGGATCCCGCGGGACGACGTCAGTAACGGGGCGAGCGTGCACGCCAACGGGGTGAAAGGTGACTCCAGGCCCGACGAGACCGCTCGGGCTAAGCCCCTGCGCAGGAACTCTCTCACCGGAGACGTGGGCCAGGAGTTTCTGATCCACAACAATTTCCTCTTCTATCTGTTCACGTTCGGCACTGAGCTGGGCAACGAGATGTTCTTCATCGTCTTCTTCCCCTTCCTCTTCTGGAACGTCGACGCCCTGGTCAGCCGCAGGCTCATCGTGGTGTGGGCCTGGAACCTGTTCGTGGGACAGTCCACCAAGGACATGGTCCGCTGGTCCCGGCCGGCCTCCCCTCCTGTGGTGAAGGTGGAGGTGTTCTACAACTCGGAGTACAGCATGCCGTCCACGCACGCCATGACCGGGACTGCCATACCCTTCTGTCTCTTCATGCTCACCTATGGACGCTGGCAGGTACTCAAATAACACATTTGCCATCAGCCCTTTGAGACACTCATTTAGGGCTATATAAGTAAAGATTGATTGATCGATCATCTTCTAGATCAGTGGTTCTCAACCTTTTTTCAGTGATGTACCCCCTGTGAACAGTTTAAAAAAAAAATCAAGTACCCCCTTATCAGAGCAGAGCATTTTTGGTTGAAAAAAAGAGATAAAGAAGTAAAACACAGCACTTTTTCATCAGTTTCTGGTTTATTAAATTGTATAACAGTGCAAAATATTGCTCATTTGTAGTGGTCTTTCTTGAACTATTTGGAAAAAAAAGATATAAAAATAACTAAAAACTTGTTGGAAAATAAACAAGTGATTCAATTATACATAAAGATTTCTACACATAGAAGTAATCATCAACTTAAAGTGTCCTCTTTGGGGATTGTAATAGAGATCCATCTGGATTCATGAACTTAATTCTAAACATTTCTTCACAAAAAAAGAAATCTTTAACATCAATATTTATGGATCATGTCCACAAAAAAATCTAGCTGTCAACACTGAATATTGCATTTTAATTTCTTTTCACAGTTTATGAACTTACATTCATATTTTGTTGAAGTATTATTTAATAAATATATTTATAAAGGATTTAGAGTTTTTGCTATTTTTAGAATATTTTTATAAAATCTCACGTACCCCTTGGCATACCTTCAAGTAACCCCAGGGGTACACGTACCCCCATTTGAGAACCACTGTTCTAGATGTCATTGAAGTGTATTTTTCTTTTCTTGCTGTCCCCTCCGGGGCCGATGGAGGGGACGTAGTTGGGTCAAAAGAGACGTCGGAGACACTTTGCAGGGGCGCTATAGCTCGGTTGGTCAGCGTGGCCGTGCCAGCAACTTAAGGGTTCCAGGTTCAATCCCCGCTTCTGCCAACCTAGTCCCTGCTGTTGTGGCCTCGGGCAATACACTTTACCCACCTGATCCCAGTGCCACCCACACTGGTTTAAAAATGTAAACAATGTAACCCATTGTGTAACCCACTATCTAGTGCAGGGGTCGGTAACATTTTTGGCTGTGAGAGTCATAAAAGCCAAATATTTTCAAATGTATTTCCTTGAGAGCCATATTATATTTTTTAACACTGAATACAACTAAATGCGGGCAGCACGGTGGAAGGTTAGTGCATCTGCCTCACAATATGAAGGTCCGGAGTTCGATTCTGCGCTCGGGATCTTTCTTTGTTAAGTTTGCATGTTCTCCCTGTGACTGCGTGGGTCCCTTCCGGGTAGATTGGCAACACTAAATTGGCCCTAGTGTGTGAATGTTGTCTGTCTGTGTTGGCCCTGCGATGAGGTGGTAACTTGTCCAGGATGTACCCCGCTTACCGCCCAACTGCAGTTGAGATAGGCTCCAGCGACCCCAAAAAGGGACAAGCGGTAAAAAATGGATGGATGGACAACTAAATGCGTGCATGTTTGAAGTAAGACCAACATAATAAGTCTCTAATTCTTTTTAATAACATTGTTATTTCTTGAGTACCCCGCCTTCCGCCTGATTGTAGCTGAGATAGGCACCTGCACCCCCCGTGACCCCAAAGGGAATAAGCGGTAGAAAATGCATGGATTGATGTTATTTCTTGAACATGTGCGGTAGAAAACAGATGGATGGATTAAAATGCATGAGAATGTTTTATATTTTAAACGTCATTTTTAACATCGTGATTACCAGCGGAATTATTCATTACTTATCGTGTTAAGCAATGTCAGCTAAGATTTATCTGAGAGCCAGATGCAGTCATCAAAAGAGCCAAATCTAGCTCTAGAGCCATAGGTTCCCTACCCCTGATCTAGTGGAACCCACTATCTAGTGGGTTACAATGCAAAGCAATTTGAGTCACTAGGGAAAAGCACTATATAAATTTAATTCACTTCACTGAACCAAAAGTTGCTTTATTACAAGCGAGCATCATTTACACAGGACTGCAGTTCCTGGGAGTAGGTCAAGTGAAATATGGACCATCAGTTTATATATTCCTTCTTTGTCTGTCTGGGTGTGCGCTAAGTCTAAACAGCACCACCTGACCAGTGACCACAAAAGGAGATGTTCGTGTCTAAAGTGTCTGAAAAAAAATGCTTTAAAAGTCATAACTTAATGGTTGGCGTTGGAACTAGACACGTAGTCTCCTCTCAAGGATACAGCTATCACTTTTGCATTCCGAAGTCCCAATTAAGGCCGCCTTCCTACGAGAAATGATCCAAATTCACCTGTGAATCTCAAACTAAGGGGCCATGTCTTATCATGTGCTCAAACTGAAATACCACTATTTACTTAAATTTGACGGTTTGCTTTCTCCAAGATGAATATGAACATTTACCATATGTAGACAATTCATTGAAGAAGTTCTAAAGATTTATAAAAGGGTTGAATATTGCAAACAATGACCACCATATTATACTCAAAGATGACAATATTAATGTCCACTTTAATTGCCACTGCCCGTGTTTTAAAATTCTTACCAAAGTACATGCAAACCCCGTTTCCATATGAGTTGGGAAATTGTGTTAGATGTAAATATAAACGGAATACAATGATTTGCAAATCATTTTCAACCCATATTCAGTTGAATATGCTACAAATACAACATATTTGATGTTCAAACTGATAAACATTTTTTTTTTTTGCAAATAATCATTAACTTTAGAATTTGATGCCAGCAAAACGTGACAAAGCGTTGGGATAGGTGGCAATAAATACTGATAAAGTTGAGGAATGCTCATCAAACACTTACTTGGAACATCCCACAGGTGTGCAGGCTAATTGGGAACAGGTGGGTGCCATGATTGGGTATAAAAACAGCTTGCCAAAAAATTGTCAGTCTTTCACAAGAAAGGATGAGGCGAGGTACACCCCTTTGTCCACAACTGCGTGAGCAAATAGTTAAACAGTTTAAGAACAGCGTTTTTCAAATTGCAATTGCAAGAAATTTAGAGATTTCAACATCTACGGACCATAATATCATCAAAAGTTTCGGAGAATCTGGAGGAATCCCTCCAAAAAAGCGGCATGGCTGGAAACCAACATTAAATGACCGTGACCTTCGATCCCTCAGACGGCCATGTATTAAAAAAAACAACGTAAATCTCTAAAGGATATCACCACATGAGCTCAGGAACACTTCAGAAAACCACTGTCACTAAATACAGTTGGTCGCTACATCTGTAAGTGCAAGTTAAAGCTCTACTATGCAAAGCGAAAGCCATTTATCAACAACATTCAGAAACGTCGCCGGCTTCTCTGGGCCCGAGATCATCTAAGATGGATTGATGCAAAGTGGAAAAGTGTTCTGTGGTCTGACGAGTCCACATTTCAAATTGTTTTTGGAAACTGTGGACATTTGTGTCCTCGGGAACAAAGAGGAAAAGAACCATCCGGATTGTTATAGGCGCAAAGTTCAAAAGCCAGAATCTGTGATGTTATGAGGGTGCATTAGTGCCCAAGGCATGGGTAACTTACACATCTGCGAAGGCACTATTAATGCTGAAAGGTGCATACAGGTTTTGGAGCAACATATACTGCCATTCAAGCAACGTTATCATGGACGCCCCTGCTTATTTCAGCAAGACAATGCCACACCACTTGTTACAACAGCGTGGCTTCATAGTAAAAGAGTGCGGGTATTAGACTGGCCTGTCTGTAGTCCAGACCTGTCTCCCATTGAAAATTTTGAAGCCTAAAAACGACAACAGAGACCCCGGACTGTTGAACAACTTAAGCAGTACATCAAGCAAGAATGGGAAAGAATTCCCCCTGAAAAGCTTAAAAGATGTGTCTCCTCAGTTCCCAAATGTTTATTGAGTGTTGTTCAAAGAAAAGGTGATGTAACATAGTGGTGAACATTCCCTTTCCCAATTTCTTTGGCATGTGTTGCAGCCATGAAATTATAAATTAATTATTATTTGCAAAAAAAAAAAAAAAAAGTTTGAGTTTTAACATCAAATATCTTGTCTTTGTATTGCATTCAATTGAATATGGGTTGAAAAGGATTTGCAAATCATTGTATTCCGTTTATATTTACATCTAACACAATTTCCCAACTCATATGGAAACGGGGTTTGTACAATATATACAACCATGGAATGTAGTGCCATATTCTGAGCCCCCCATCCCACCGTAAACCCAAAGTTGCAGTCCCATATACACACACATACACACTTGGTTTGTTTAGACTTAGACTTCCTTTTATTATCATTCAAAATTGAACTTTACAGTACAGATAAGAATGACATTTTGTTGCATTGGCTCGTTGTAGTGCAGAATAAAAAAGCAATAAGGTGCAGGTATAAATAAATAGATTACTGTACAGATGAAAATATTGCACTTTTGCATATGCATCCACGTTTATGGATGTATGTTTTATTGTTTTTATATTCCAGCGAGGTAATCAGTTTTGGGGGGGAATTGAGGGGATTATTAGTTGTGACTGGGAGGTGTTTTTATAATTTGGGGAGAGTACGCTGTCTTATGCTCACCTGCTAAACACTATTCTGCTCGATGCTGAAGTATTGACTTCATGCGTTCTGAATACGCACTGCTGATTGGCTTTGTATGTAACCAATCAGATGGTTGTGTGGGTAGGACAATGCTAGGTGCGGAGACAGAGGCAGAAGAAGCAAAGTAGCTTGTTAAGACTTTAGCTTAGAAACTCGTTCGGGACACCCCCGTACCGAAACGGTTCAATACAAATATACGTACGTAACGGATTGTGCTGAAAATGTTAATTTTCCTCAAGGAACTCTCCTGAAGGAATAAATAAAGATCTATCTATCTACCCGTCCGTCCGTCCGTCTGTCTATCCATCCATCCATCCCTAGTTCCACCTGTATGATATATTGACCGAGTGAAAATGTTGTTGGAGGAAAACATGCAACTTTTCCCTGACTACAATTTAACATTCATCCACCGAAAGAGCATCTACAGTTAGGTCCATAAATATTTGGAATTTTGGACATTGACACCATTTTCAGTATTCCAGCTCTGTATAAGACCACAATGGATTTGAAATAAAACAACCAAGATGTGCTTTAAGTGCAGACTTTGAGCTTTATTTTTAGGGTATTTACATCCAAATCATGTGAACGGTGTAGGAATTACAATACATTTATATGGGCCTTCCACCTTTTAAGGGACCAAAAGTAATTGGACAAACCAAAAATCACACATCAAATTGTCACTTTTTAATACTTTGTTGCAAATCCTTTGCAGTCAATGACAGCCTGAAGCCTGGAACCCATAGACATCACCAGACGCTGGGTTTGCCAGGCCTCTGCTGCAGCTGTCTTCAGTTCCTGCTTGTCCTTTGGCCATTTTCCCTTCAGGTTTTTCTTCAGCAAGTTATATGCATGCTCAAACGGATTGCAGTTACATGATTTACTTGGCCATTGCAGAACCTTCCACTTCTTTGTTTTAAAAAAGTCTTTGGTTGCTTACGCAGTACGTTTCGGGTCATTGTCCATCTGCATTGTGAAGCGCCGTCCAATGAGTTTTGAAGCATTTGGCTGAATATGAGCATATAATAATATTGCCTGAAACACTTCAGAGTTCATTCTTCTGCTTTTGTCAGCTGTCACATCATCAAATATAAGAGATCCAATTCCACTAGCAGCCATGCATGCCACTACCGCCACCATGCTTCACAGATGAGGTGTTATGCTTTGGATCTTGAGCACTTCCTTCCGTTGTCCATATTCTTCTCTTTCCATCATTCTGGTACAAGTGGATCCTTGTCTCATCTGTCCATAAGATGTTGTTCCAGAACTGTACAGGCTCTTTTAGATGTTTCTTGGCAAACTCTAATCTGGCCTTCCTGGTTTTGAGGCTCACCAATGGTTTACACCTTGTGATGAAACGTCTGTATTTTCTCGGGTGAAGTCTTCTCTTAATTGTTGACTTGGACACAGATGCACTTACCTCCTGGAGCGTTTTCTTCATCTGGCCAATTGTTCTGAAGGGCTTTTTCTTGACAAGGGAAAGGATTTGTCTGTCATCCACCATACTTGTTTGCCATGGTTTTCCAGGTCTTTTGGTATTGCTGAGCTCACCACTGCGTTATCTTTTTTAAAGAATGTACCACACCTAATGTTTTTGCTATCTCTCTAATGGGTTTGTTTAGATTTTTCAGCCTAATGATGGCTTGCTTCACTGATAGTGGCAGCTCTTTGGACTTCATATTGAGAGATGACCTCCCCAGATTCCAAATGAACATACCACACTTGAAATTAACTCTCTGCCTTTTATCTGCTTCTTGTAAATGAAATAACAAGGGAATAACACACACCTGGCCATGGAACAGCTGAATAGCCAATTGTCCAATTACATTTGGTCCCTTAAAAGGTGGAAGGCACATATAAAATGTGTTGTAATTCTTACACCGTTCACCTCATTTGTATATAAATACCCTCAAATTAAAGCTCAAAGTCTGCACTTAAAGCTCATCTTGATCGATTATTTTCAAATCACTTGTGGTGTTGTACAGAGCTGGATTACTGACAATTGTGTCAACGTCCAAATATTTATGGACCTAACTGTATGTGGAAAGCTTTTTTGTGGCCAAAAGCTTGCCACATACAATTAGGTCCCTAAATATTTGGACATTTTTTGATTCCCATACATAGGTAGGAGCATGATTAAATGAATGTGCAGTAAATGGTGCCTTGTATCGTCATTTAAATAAGACGGTTGCACACTTGCAGTACATAATAGTGCAGCACGCCCACGAATAGTACACGCTGCTTCGTACATTGCACACGCTGTTTAGGGCCAGGTACTGAGATCTTAAAAAAATCAGGCCTTAACTGTACTAATCAACATCTCTAACTTTAATCAAGGGCTTTTGAACACAACACAGTTATGGGCAAAAGTGAAACTTGTACATACTTTCTCCAATGCTACCACAAATGGATTTATTGTCATTTTTACCTTTCTATCACCTCGTCCTTCTTCCAAAATGCAGGTGCTATGAGTGTGAATACTTAAAGGTGAACTATGATGATGTTATGACTTCTAGGAAGTGTTTTCAAAACACCTGCTTCGCAGTTGGTCTTAGAAGTTCTTGCTGTAGTATGATTTAATTATTGGCCCTGCGATGAGGTGGCGACTTGTCCAGGGTGTACCCCGCCTTCCGCCCGATTGTAGCTGAGATAGGCGCCAGCGCCCCCCGAGACCCCCAAAAAAGGGAATAAGCGGTAGAAAATGGATGGATGGATATTTAAGTGGCACTTTTTTTTTTTTTTTTTAACTTTACAAAAGTCCAGGAGCCCACGGTGCTCGGAGCCCCAGTACAACATCGTCACTTACCACCCCACTTTAACGCCCCTGCCTACAACACAAATAGACATAACCTCCCAGAGTTCAGTAGGTCAATCGAGCTCAATTCATAAAAAGCCTTTAAATCCTCATAAATCCCACTTTAATATCTAGCGCCAGTGTTGTGACATGTCGGGATGTTTCCCTGATGTACGGATATGATTCAGGAAGTGAGTTAATTATAATTAAAAAGTGAAAAACCACCAATGATCAACATAAGATAGAGGGGAAAAAAAGTCATGTTTAGATCTGGAAAAAGAAGAGACCGCTACACATCTTAAAATAAAGTCTGAAACTGTACCAGCTATCGGTCAGTCAGCAACAGATGTGAGAGCTGTAAGTTTGATCATTTTCATTTTGATCAGAAAATGTACTAACCTAGCATGATGTTGCTGGTAGTGTTAGTAATCTAGCTTGCATAGCTATGCTAATTTTGCTAACAGTTTTCATGTCCTACTCTCTAATGTTACATTGTTGAAATTCATGCATCTTTTGTACCAAAACTAATGGAAAAAAAAAGTTTTCAATAGTTAATTTTTTGATAAGAAAGTTAACAGAAAATTTACCATTGCATATCTTCTTGACACATATCTGATAAGATCATCTGGGGAAATATGCCATTATATTCATATCTGTGACTGATCAGCAAGGGGCCATGAGTACATTTGCAGTAAGATTTCATACCATTCACATTTGAACTGGTACAGTACCAATTCCTGATACCGAGGAATCGACACCGGTACTAAACGGTACCGATTTTTGGTACTTTTGTGTTTGTGTTAATAAATATTGTTTTTGACAATAACATCTGTTTTTTTTTTTATTGCAACATTTAAAAAAAAGCTTATTTGATTACCTGCTGTGCAGTTATATTGTGCTTTATTGTGACATTTCTGAGTCTCAATTACTGTACAATTGCAAGTCCAAGATGTTAGAAGGCAGTAGTGTATAGTTTATATGGTATGTTGCCTAGTCAGTTCAGTCTTTGCTGTTCAGGCGTTTGTTGCTCCCTAAACGTGTTAATTTATGTAGTGTACATATTACGCATCAGTGTTGAAATTGTAATTTGAAATCGCCATGTAATATTGCTCTTTTGTAGTATGTCAATAATATATTACTACACATAATGCTACATAATAGTGTCATTGTAGCGCAATTTTGGAAAAATGCTACCTTACTTTGCTTACTTTGGGAGTGTTTTTGAGTCAGTTTCTTTGTTGGCATTGAAAATTTCAACATTACCAAGAGGTAATTTAGCTGACTCCGCTCTCAATGCTGCAGGACTGATTGTCAACAGGGTGTGACGTCCCGCGCAACCCAGGTACCTTAAGATGGTACCGTTGGATTTTACGTGAATTGGTGCCCGGTAGGACCGGTGATTCGATAACCATATCTATGACGCGCCCTGTCAATCATTAACGTATTATATGCGCTTAACCACGCAGAACGGGGTGACCCTGTTTGAATGTTATATATAGAAACTTAATTAACATTAAACAAGCACTGTGTTAAAGTATATACATAAAAATTGAATAAAGTGCGCAAACTAATAGCGCTTCTTGGAGATGCAAAGTCTGTCTGAGACAGGTGTGGCCAAACGTAGCTTATTAGCATTAAAACTAAAGACCCCCTTCTTACAGGGCAAAGTTCATATGGGCTGTTTGAGTAACAGACGAGAGAGACAAGTTCATATATCATGCACTTTCATTTGTCAGTCACTACCTGTATTTTATCAATCAATCTAACTTTATTTATGAAGCATACATCAAATGAATGCAACGCAAAGTTCTTTACAAAGTTAAAAACAATACCCCGGTGACCCATATCCCCCATTATCACATACATACGCACAACATGACATGGTCATTAACAAGTAAAAACTGGAATAACAGATATAAAAAACACAAACACACACAATATACACACATGTGCAACTATATGAACAAATGATTGCATGGCTGAGACTGAGTACAGAGGAGACATGTGAGTAAACACTATCACAGGAATCATCTGCACCAGGAGGTCATCAGACCATGGCCACCAGGATGCTAACACAAAAGTGCCCCCACAAGGACGTCCCATAACCCAGAGGCAGATGGCTCGTCTGAGGAACATTGGGAACATTTTTTTTGATAAAACTTGTAAAATAGTAAGAACCATTAGTAGAGTTAAAGAATAAAATACAAGTAAGACATATGAAGATTCAAAGAAAAGGAAAGAAAAAGATACAAATAAAATGAATATACAGTAAATAAATATAACTAAATAAAATCTTGCATAACTTAAAGGCTAAAAAGTAAAATACAAATGACTCCAATAAAATAATTAATATCAGGTTATTTAAGTGTTACCATTTAGTGGTCAATCGTACGGAATATGTACTGTACTGTGCAATCTACTAATAAGTTTCAATCAATCAATCAATCAAAGCCAAATCAAAAAGGTGGGTCTTAAGTCTTATATAAAAGCCAAATTTATAAAAAAGAAAAACTGCAACATCTGGTGTGCTACGATTTAAATTTCTCCAGTTACACTGATAGTTAACTTTTGTCAGTCAACTCGACCCACTTTTAAAGTCCATCAGGTTTTGGATGTGTGACACACATGCTCAAGTCATGAACTTGCTCGATAAGGATCTAGACTGTGCAACAATGGCGGGGGCAGAATACAGAAAAGTTGTTTTTGCAGTAATCTTTGCCTTTATTTCTGACAATAATAATGCACTTCTGAGCTTGCTGATAAGATAAACCCCTCCATTGAGTGGTCAGCAGCTTTTAACAATGTTCATACTTACACACACAATAGTGCTACCACTTCCTGCTTTGTAAAACCAGCGCTGCACATTCTAGTTGGGCTGATGAGGATCTTAAAAACTCATTCATAAAGCAAAATAGTCTGATAAGGCATCGTCTTTAGAAATTCACCTGTTCTAAATAAAGATAACATGATAAATGACTCGTACGTGTGGTCAGATAATCTTGTTGATGTTCTTCTGTCACCTAGTACCCTTTCCTCTTTGGTTTCGGTGTGGCCCTCTGCTGGAGCATCCTGGTGTGTGTCAGCAGAGTCTACATGGGGATGCATTCTGTTCTGGTAAGTGTCAGCCATCCTAAAGCTAACCCTTCCAAAGGTATTCGGAGTCTAAAGAGCAGCACACAGGCTTGCTATTGATATATTTTAAACATCAGAGTGTCTGGAACGTTAAACCAGTTGCTCCAGAATGGGCGCAGCAATTACAATTACTTATCTGATGGACAACATTTTAGCGACGACGGATACTGTACATCACAAAAAAAAATCTGCAATACTGTTACCCATAACTGAATATGTAATCTAATCAACCAGGTTGCAGATAAAACTTTGATTATGTTGCTCGGAAACACAAATCAAATCCAAACATGTTCCGTCAGTGAACCGTGAGAAGTAGTGACATCTACAGGACACAAAGCAGAAGATGCATACTATCTTTACTTTCTATATCACACTTCTACGTAAACAAAAATGTGTTTTTGTTTCTAATCCCAAGAGGAAATGATATTTCCCCTAACAAACATGAACCTCCCTGTTTCAAACAAAGTGGGAAGTCAGAACAGAAAGGCAGCTGCACATAATGCTCAGAGATAATTCTCTTCACACACTTGAGAAAAAACATGAAAAACACAACAAAAATGTTTTGAAATTCAAATGTACTTTTTCTTCTGCTTCTTTTTGTGTTTTTTATATCAGAAGCACAATTAAGCCACCTGTGAGTGTTTTTAAAGGGGAACTGCACTTAAAAATGTTTTTAAAAAAGTGCCTATTGTTTACAATCATTATGCGAGACAAGAAGACAATGTAAATTATTTTAATGCATTCTAACTCCATCCATCCATCTTCTTCCGCTTATCCGAGGTCGGGTCGCGGGGGTAGAAGCCTAAGCAGGGAAGCCCAGACTTCCCTCTCCCCAGCCACTTTGTGCAGCTCCTCCCGGGGGATCCCGAGGCGTTCCCAGTCTAGCCGGTATAGACAGTCTTCCCAGCGTGTCCTGGGTCTTCCCCGTGGCCTCCTACCGGTCGGACGTGCCCGGAACACCTCCCCAGGGAGGCGCTCGGGGGGCATCCTGACCAGATGCCCGGACCACCTCCTCTGGCTCCTCTCGATGTGGAGGAGCAGCGGCTTTACTTTGAGGTCCTCCCGGATGACAGCGCTTCTTACCCTATCTCTAAGGGAGAGCCCCGCCACCCGGCGGAGGAAACTCATTTCGCCCGCTTGTACCCGTGATATTTTCCTTTTGGTCATGACCCAAAGCTCATAACCATAGGTGAGGATAGGAACGTAGATCGACCGGTAAATTGAGAGCTTTGCCTTCCGGTTCAGCTCCTTCTTCACCACAACAGATCGATACAGCGTCCACATTACTGAAGACGCCGCACCGATCCGCCTGTCGATCTCACAATCCACTCTTCCCTCACTAGTGAACAAGACTCTGAGGTACTTGAAATCCTCCACTCGGGGTAAGATCTCCTCCCCAACCCGAAGATGGCAATCCACCCTTTTCCGGGCGAAAACCATGGACTCGGACTTGGAGGTGCTGATTCTCATCCCAGTCGCTTCACACTCGGCTGTGAACCGATCCAGTGAGAGCTGAAGATCTTTGCCAGATGAAACCATCAGGACCACATCATCTGCAAATAGCAGAGACCTAATCCTGCAGCCACCAAACCAGATACCCTCAACGCCCTGACTGCGCCTAGAAATTCTGTCCATAAAAGTTATGAACAGAATCGGTGACAAAGGGCAGCCTTGCATTCTAACTCATAAACAGATATCTGCTGACAATGTAGTCAATTGGAGGTCCTCTATTTCACCCATAAAACCGTTTAAAGAACCATCCCAAAAAACGCCAACAATACTTCATTACCATTTTGTGACCAGAATATTAAGTATTAGTGATATTGTTATTATAAGCGCTAACGCAGACAAACTATTTATAGTGGCGGCATGATCACAGAGAGCTAACTACGAACCCCGTTTCCATATGAGTTGGGAAATTGTGTTAGATGTAAATATAAACGGAATACAATAATTTGCAAATCCTTATCAACCCATATTCAATTGAATGCACTACAAAGACAAGATATTTGATGTTCAAACTCATAAACTTTATTTTTTTGCAAATAATTAACTTAGTATTTCATGCCTGCAACACATGCCAAAGTAGTTGGGAAAGGACGTGTTCACCAATGTGTTACATCACCTTTTCTTTTAAACAACACTCAATAAATGTTTGGGAACTGAGGAAACTAATTGTTGAAGCTTTGAAAGTGGAATTCTTTCCCATTCTTGTTTTATGTAGAGCTTCAGTCGTTCAACAGTCCGGGGTCTCCGCTGTCGTATTTTACGCTTCATAATGCGCCACACATTTTCCATTGGAGACAGGTCTGGAATGCAGGCAGGCCAGGAAAGTACCTGCACTCTTTTACTACGAAGTCACGCTGTTGTAACACGTGGCTTGGCATTGTCTTGCTGAAATAGGCAGGGGCGTCCATTATAACGTCTGCCTGGATGACAACATATGTTGCTCCAAAACCTGTATGGACCTTTCAACATTAATGGTGCCTTCATAGATGTGTAAGTTACCCATGCCTTGGGCACTAATACACCACCCTACCATCACATATGTTGGCTTTTGAATTTTGCGCCTATAACAATCTGAATGGTTATCTTCCTCTTTGTTTTGGAGGACACCACGTCCACAGTTTCCAAATATAATTTGAAATGTGGACTCGTCAGACCACAGAACACCTTTCCACTTTGCATCAGTCCATCTTAGGTGAGCTCGGGCCCAGCCAAGCCGGCGGCGTTTCAGGGTATTGTTGATAAATGGGTTTGGCTTTGCATAGTAGAGTTTTAACTTGCACTTACAGATGTAGCGACTGACTGTAGTTACTGACAATGGTTTTATGAAGTGTTCCTGAGCCCTTGTGGTGATATCCTTTACACACTGATTTCGGTTTTTGATGCAGAACCGCCTGAGGGATCAAAGGTCCGTAATATCGTCGCTTACGTGCAGTGATTCCTCCAGATTATCTGAACTTTTTGATGATTTTACGGACCGTAGATGGTAAAATCCCAAAATTCCTTGCAATTGCTCGTTGAGAAATGTTGTTCTAAAACTGTTCAATTTGCTTACAAAGTGGTGACCCTCACCCCATCTTTGTTTGTGAATTACTTAGCATTTCATGGAAGCTGCTTTTATACCAATCATGACACCCAACTGTTCCCAATTAGCCTGCACACCTGTGGGATGTTCCATATAAGTGTTTGATGAGCATTCCTCAACTTTATCAGTATTTATTACCACCTTTCCCAACTTCTTTGTCACGTGTTGCTGGCATCAAATTATAAAGTTATGGATTATTTGCAAAAAGAAAAATGTTTATCAGTTTGAACATCAAATATGTTGTCTTTGTAGCATATTCAACTGAATATGGGTTGTAAATGATTTGCAAATCATTGTATTCCGTTTATATTTACATCTAACACAATTTCCCAACTCATATGGAAACGGGGTTTGTACCTTGTGCTGCTATATTGACATCATCGGCTGGTGAGCTGTCTCTTCACCTTGGAGCTTGTGAATGTTTACTATAGATCATAAATAATGACTCTCACCTTGATAGTTGAAGGATGAGAACATAATCCGACTAGTTGGTCAACTTTTTTGCCAATCCAGAAGTGGCGAGCCCCCTTTTTTCTTTGCGAGTATTATGAGTGATTCTTCATCTAAACAGGAATATATCAAAATCCTATCAGTCAGGGATAGCAGACACTGTACAGTAAGTGATTTTTATCATGTTTGTTGCCTCTTACAAAGTCTGCAGTGAGTAATAATCATTGATGTTGTTGAAGAAAAAAGCGAATGTTGTAATGCCTTTGTGAAATTAATTCACCGCAGTATACTTAAAATTTGCTAAATATTAAATACATTGTGTAACCTACAGAGTATATATATATAACATTAATGAAGGTGTTTGGGTGTTTTTTAAGCGATTAGCCATCGACTCCATCGTAAACAGACTTTTGCTCACATTTATTTACCAGTTAGAATGCATAAAAAAGATAAAACGTGCTTGGGCAAATTTTTATTATTAAAAGCACAGTTCACCTTTAAATGGAATTAGTAGCCCACAGCAGCACGGTTGAGAAGAGCTCTATCATGTTAGTTTTTGAAAGTGCCCAATAAGACCAGAAAAGGTTGCTAAATTTGTTTTTTGGCTTCTTAAAAAAAAAGACTAGTCTAGAGGTGTCTGAATGCCTGCTAAATATAGCGACAAAGTGTGTAAGGTGTGTATAAGAAGTAGAGTTATGCCATGCACTGTGTGGCGTCGTAACAACACATTATCACAGACTCTTTATAATGTGTTAATGAGCAAGGGCTAACAGGTAGCGCCAAATCTTTGTGTGACAATCCAAATGTATTCATGGCGGGCTGCAACAACTGTGGGGAAAACAGTAATATATCTACAAGTGCAAAGAGGCAGAAAATGTCAGTTAAACTTCTCACAGAAATGTACCAATTTGTTGTTTCGTTTTTTTGTGCGTTTTCTATTGGAATTAATTCAATTGTTTTCTTTTTTTTCCCTGTTAATTATGTAAAGTCCTTTTTTAAGGCAGTAGTTTTTTCGCAGAATAGCCTCATGATTCGATTCAGGAGCTACAATTCGATTACAAATCGATTATTGATGCATCTTTTATGTACAAAACCCCAAACCAGTGAAGTTGGTACGTTGTGTAATTCGTTAATAAAAACAGAATACAATGATTTGCAAATTATTTTCAACTTATATTCAATTAATATACTGCAGTTTAATGTTCAAATTGAGATTTTTTTTTTGTTTTTTTCCAAATAATCATTAACTTAATTTAATGGCAGTAACATATTGCAAAAAAGATGGTATTTTTACCACTGCGTTACATGGCCTTTCCTTTTAACAACACTCAGTAAACGTTTGGGAACTGAAACCAATTTTTGAACCTCCAAATGAGCTAATACTTGCAAAAAATAACAAAGTTTTCCAGTTTGAACAATAAGTATTTTGTCTTTGCAGCCTATTCAATTGAATATAGGTTGAAAAGGATTTGCAAATCATTGTATTCTGTTTTTATTTACGATTTACACAATGTGCCAACTTCACTGGTTTGGGGATTTGTATATTGATGAAATTTTACATGTATTTTTTTTTTCACTAATTAAGGGTTTATCACTTACAACTTTAATAAAATGTGCATTTGTAAGAAGAAACAGTTTAATTACTTCCCACATTTATTAAATTAATGAAAATGTGTGCAAAACTTGAACATAAATGCCCCATAATAAAGGAGCTGGTCGGATCTCTCAGTAAGGTGGCTCGGTGAAGTCAGACAAATTTTAGAACTGCCTGCTTTACTTTTATTTACAATAACTAAATCGATGATCGATTATTGATGTTTGCTAATCAATTTTATAATCGTCCATATCTGAAATCCGATGCATTTAAAAATCATTTATTTCCCCCACCTCTAGTGTACGTAAACAAAAATATCAAATACATTAATTACAGGAGGTGAATTCTTGTACATAATATTCATATACTATTCACGGTTACAAGTGGCCCTCTGAGGGCAGTCTCAACTGCTGTATATTTAAATTTTACTTTAAAAACTGGCAGTTCAGTCACCAGAATTTTACAGTACAGCATGTAAAAAATTTAATAAATGGAATGGAAAAAAAATAACCGTTTTTTAGCGGTAAAATTCAGGCAACAGAACTGCCGTTTTTTTTTATTACTGTGAAATCTTGTTTTAATGTTTTTTTTTTTGTTTTTTTTTATGTTTTAGTGTCTTTCTCCTGTATGGAGAAAAAAAGTACCAAAGTTGATTTTACGGTTAAAAAACCTCAGTCGGCGGAATTTATCTGTGAATTTTACAGTCTACAATTTGATTGATAATTTGTTTTGAAATCCTAAGTCAAGCAGATATTTAAATACAGTATTTATCTTTATTTTAACAAAAATATTTTTCTAATACATGATAATATAATATTTTGATAAGTTTTTATTTCAAAAGATATGTAATTGAATGCAGTACATGAGTTGTAATATCAAAAGGGAAAGAACAAATATATTTAGTAAGAAAAGATTAAGCATTTTATTAAATAATATATTATTTCCAGGCTTTCGTGGGCCAAATAAAATTATGTGGTGGGCCATTTTTTGCCCCGGGACTTGAGTTTGACACCTGTGTTCTAGATTAATCCGAAGTCAGTATGTTCCTGTAAATTCTCATATATTGCTGTTTTTTTTATTTTATCACATACTAAAATAGAAAACTGTGACCAGTTGTTTCTTTTTGACAGACACCAATGTGTCAACATGTAAAGGTGCTACATTTACCACACAGGGCAAGCTCTATTCAGTTTTTATTGTAAGCATATACATTATATCTTATTTATATTTTCATTTATCCTTTATCTAAAAACTTTGTAAATTACATCAACAAACTTGTTGTTTTATGGCAGTCTCTTCTGGCAGAAAACAAGTAGGGCCTAAATTAACTGCACCCTCTGCTGGTTGCCACCAAGAGCACAACCTGGATCCTAACTTTGTTTATATGAAGTTTTTACATCCTATAAAATGCATACGGTTTTAAACTGAATATGTGTACCATTGCAGGAAGTGATCACTGGCTTCCTGTACAGCCTCCTCATTCTGGCCTTCTTTCACCATGTTTTGGGCAAGATTGACGACTTCTATATGGACGGCGCATACGCTCCACTAGTTATCATCTTGTCCCACGTGAGCCTTGGACTCGTGGCCTTCTCCCTGGACTCCTGGAGCACCTCCCGTGGAGACACGGCCCAAGCGCTGGGTACCGGGGCTGGCAGCGCCCTGGCCACATACGCCAACTACCAGTTGGGACTGCTGGCTGACCCCCCGCTGTCATCGCTGCCGTTCGCCTTGCCACCGCTCTGCGTGGGCTTGGTGGCTCGCTCCCTGCTCCGCTTCGCCATCGGGGTGGGCGTCATTCTGATCACCAGGCTGGTCATGAAAGCAGTCACCATCCCTTTCCTCTGTCGAGTGTTGGGGCTGCCCGCAGAGGACGTGAGACAAGCAAGGCAGCACATGGAAGTGGAACTGCCGTACCGTTACATTGTGTACAGTGTTGTTGGTTTTACGTGCGTATGTGTGGTGCCTCTCCTCTTTAGGATCGTAAACCTGGCATGAGTGTCACATGTAAACAGCCATGCACTGCTGAAAACCAGAATGAATTCTTATCACCTCCACATAAACTAGAGCTATTCTATATTTTCCCATGGAGACCAAAAATTAGGTAACCCAAGTACAACAATTTGCATGAATACCTTAGGCGAGACTGTTTTCCCCTCTGTAAAGTGCATTATATTTTTTCTGATTGCTAAAATTTCTCGTACCAATGCTGATATATTTGCCAACCCTCCTGATTTTCCCGGGAGACTTCCGAATTTCAGTGCCCCTCCTGAAAATATCCCAGGGCAACCATTCTCCCGAATTTCTCCCAATTTCCACCTGGACAACAATATTGGGGGCATGCCTTAAAGGCAGTGCCTTTAGCGTTCTCTACAAACTGTTGTCACGTCCACTTTTGTTTCATACAAACAGCGTGCTTGCCGAGTCGCATAATACATGCGGCTATGAAACACACAACAGTGAATGCAAGCATACTTGGTCAACAGCCATACAGGTCACACTGAGGGATGCCGTATTAACAACTTTAACACTGATACAAATATGCGCCACACTGTGAACCCACTCCAAACAAAAATGACAAACACATTTCGGGAGAACATCCGCACTGTAACACAACATAATACCCAGAACCCCTTGCAGCACTAACTCTTCCGGGACGCTACAATATACATCCCCCTGCCTGCCCACCCCCAAGACCGCCACCCCACCTCAACCGCGCATGCCCCTCATCTCCCGAATTCGGAGGTCTCACGGTTGGCAAGTTTGACAATGCTGCAGTTTATGAACAAGCTGCTGGAATTTAAAAATGCACTATTAACTTCCTCTTAACAGTTTTTAAAGGCAGAAGCACATAACACACTGGAGAAGAAAGAATGAAGCCAGAAAAATGGCAGATTTTTAATTTTTCATGGAGTATTACAATATATAATTTATCAAATCAAATGTTTAGTTTTTATTTCCATTTTATATTAATTTCTAGGGGATCTTTTGTATTTGTAACGCCATCCTTGTATTCTGAAAAATAAACCAAACATTTGTGTCAGTGTTATATTAGTTATTGTTTGATGCTATTAATCTGTGTGCAAAAGTATATTTTAAGTGTTGTGTAATTGTCAGGGCTCCATGTTCACTGCTCAAGTCTATACTTGAGGCACCGCCACTATTTGTCTGCATTACACCATGTTAATATATCTCTGCTTCCATTTTCTGTATATTACCCTGGTCTTTGACTGTGAAGTCTTTGAAACTGGCACCTGACTTGATGGGATTAAAATATATAATATACAGTATTTTTGATGGACTCTGCCATCTTGATTAAGATGTAAAAAAAGAGTTTATAACAGGACATTTTAAGTTTCTTGCACTAAAGTGTATTAAAATCTTACCCTCCTTTACTATTGTCTTGTTTACTACCCGATAGATGTGTCTGAAGGTGGAAATATTGTTTTTGACGCAATAGTTTTATTTTGAAATATCAAAACATCCTGTTGATGCGGAAGTGAAACATTTTATTGCACTACACTAGTAACCGGAAGAGTCAGAGCGCAAAGGAGAAAGTCAACTAATCCAGATTAAATTTGAATGTAAAGACGTTTTAGTGGAAAATATTTAAAACGTTATCTTATATGTGTTTTGGGCACACTATCCAGTCACCTTCCTCGCTAAATGCTGTAAATTCCGTCATTTTAGCTTGCTGCAGTGCGACGCCAAAGTTAGCTCGACTAGCTTAAGTTGCTCATTTTAAATGTTTTAAGGTGTTTTTCTCCAGCACAAATGTCTCGCTTAGAAAAGCCAGGCGGTAGAAGAACGACGCAAAGGTAAGAAGTGTTCTCGTTGCATTTCTGTATCAGCACAGTAGACATTTTTTAAAGTCACCAGTTCTTTATGTTTGTCTTACTTGCATAAAGACCCAAGTTGGACTGGAGGTTCGTGCAGAGGTTCTGCAGCATCCAGAAGGTTCTTTTCCCTTCATGGAGCAACCCGAGTGTCCTCATGTTTGGGACATTGCTTGGAGTCACTTTAGCTGGTAAATGGATTCCATTCACACACTGTACATCGGATAGTGCATGACGTCAGAAGTTCACTTTTTTGTGCAACAATTTATTACAAGAGTTTTCCGTAGTAAGTGGAATTTACGAGGAGTACAATTATAAACTGAATATTTTCATTTTCAGGACATTATAAAAAAAAAACAGTTTAAGAACTCCTGAATACTGAAGATATTAAATAACACCCACATATGACCCGTCGTTGAGGTCCGATATGCTTTGAGGCTTAGCAAATCAGTGGCCACGACACTGAATAGCGTGCTGTGATTGGTTAGATCTAGAAGAAGAAGAAGAAATCCTTTATTTGTCCATTCCAACATGTACAAGACACATCAGAACTGAAATTACATTTTCGGCACAGTCCCGCTAAGAGCAGACATATGTTACAGGGGGGGGGCGGGGGAACAAGACGAGATCAGCCGTTTGCAGCGCTCCTTAAAAAGATGAGAAAAGGGTGACATTAGGAGGGGGGGGGGGGGAAGTAAAAAAAATATCAGTCTAAGGCTAGACCCACAGGAGAGGTCTAGACTGGGTCCAAGGAAAAAAACGTACATAGCATGGCACACATTAAACATACATATATCACACCAACTTGCAACAGAGGGAGGGGTGGGTTTGCGAAGGCCCGTTGTCGCTCTATAGCGCCGCTCAGCCAACCACAGCCCCAGAGGAGATAAGCGGTGTTGAAGGCGTTGATCTAGTGGCCAATATTACTGTATTACTAATATTATTAGTTCATTTAGCCATTTCTATAGCAAAAAACCCAGAGAATATGCTTGATGAAAATTCCCCCCAAAATATGCAATAGAACAGTGGTTCTTAACCTGGGTTTGATCGATCCCAAGGGGTTCGGTGAGTGGGGCTCAGGCGTTCAGCGGAGATCAAGACACACCCGACTCATCGTGTAAATAAAAACTTCTCCCTATCGGCGTATTACGGATACGGCAACAGCAGAAGTAATTTGTTGTGAGTTTATGCACTGTGTTGGTTTTGTTCTTTGAACAAGGTGATGTTCAGGCATGGTTCATTTTGTGCACCAGTAAAAAAACATGGTAACACTTTAGTATGGGGAACATATTCACCATTAATTAGTTGCTTATTAACATGCAAATTAGTAACATATTGGCTCTTAACTAGTCATTATTAAGTACGCATTAATGCCTTATTCGGCATGGCCTTATTATAACCCTAACTCTCTTACCCTGGCCCTAACCCTCTAACCCTAAACAAATAACTCTAAATTAAGTCTTTGTTTCTCAGAATTAGGGCTGCAACAACTAATCGATTAAATCGATTAAAATCGATTATATAAATAGTTGGCGATTAATTTAGTCATCAATTTGTTGGATCTATGCTATGCGCATGCGCAGAGGCTACTTTTTTTATTTGTGTAAAAAAATATATAATTCTATTTTTCCAAAAAATAAACCTTTACTTATAAAACTGCAACATTTACAACAGCTGAGAAACAACAATCAAAATAAGTATGGTGCCAGTATGCTGTTTTTCAATAAAATACTGGAAAGGATAGAAATGTTGTTTGTCTCTTTTATCCGATTATTAATTGATTAATCAAAGTAATAATCGACAGATTAATCGATTATCAAATTAGTTGTTAGTTGCAGCCCTACTTAGAATATGTTCCCCTGGTGTCCAAAAAACTCTAAATTAAGTCTTTGTTACTTAGAATATGTTCCCCATACTATAGTGTTACCAAAAACATATACTGTATTTTTCGGACTATAAGTCGCTCCGGAGTATAAGTCGCACCCACGGCCAAACTATGAAAAAAACCTTGACTTATAGTCCGAAAAATACGGTAACTCTGTCTTGAATTTGAAAAAACATTTAAATTGTATTTTTCACTAAAGAAGGGTTCAGTGAATGCGCATACGAAACTGGTGGGGTTCGGTACCTCCAACAAGGTTAAAAAGCACTGCAATAAAAAGAAGCTGCAAACTTAAAAGCGCGAAGTGGCGAAGGGCGATTTCAGAAGTAAAATAATC
The DNA here is from genome assembly GCF_033978795.1 of Nerophis ophidion. Lineage (NCBI taxonomy): Eukaryota > Metazoa > Chordata > Actinopteri > Syngnathiformes > Syngnathidae > Nerophis > Nerophis ophidion. Next base: position 29,641,215 of record NC_084615.1, read on the forward strand.
AAGAGTTTTATTCTTGTAATACAGTGGAAGCAGGTTAAGTCTGTCCAGCTTAAGTCATTGCATCTTTATTAAGGAATATTTGGACCACATTGAAAAGGGGAAAAAAAACAATGTTCAATCAATCAATCAATCAATGTTTACTTATATAGCCCTAAATCACTAGTGTCTCAAAGGGCTGCACAAACCACTACGACATCCTCGGTAGGCCCACATAAGGGCAAGGAAAACTCACACCCAGTGGGACGTCGGTGACAATGATGACTATGAGAACCTTGGAGAGGAGGAAAGCAATGGATGTCGAGCGGGTCTAACATGATACTGTGAAAGTTCGATCCATAATGGATCCAACACAGTCGCGAGAGTCCAGTCCAAAGCGGATCCAACACAGCAGCGAGAGTCCCGTTCACAGCGGAGCCAGCAGGAAACCATCCCAAGCGGAGGCGGATCAGCAGCGCAGAGATGTCCCCAGCCGATACACAGGCAAGCAGTACATGGCCACCGGATCGGACCGGACCCCCTCCACAAAGGAGAGTGGGACATAGAAGAAAAAGAAAAGAAGTTCAAGTAAAAGATTATGAAAATATATTTATAATTTCACGAGAAAAAAGTTGCATTATTAGGAGAAAAACTGTTCGTATTATCACAAAAAAAATAGATACATTGGCGCCTCAACTTATGGTCACATTTTGTTCCACGACTGAGCTTGTAACTCAAAACACTCGTATCTCAAATCGGCCCCGCCCGTTTTAATGAATTGAAATACAATTAATCCCTCCGTGTCCCTCCCAAAACAGCACAATTTTAACATGTAACATGCCTTTTACATTATGAACATTATTTGAAAAAACATTACAATAGTATAGTACCACCACAGTAGTATTATGAGATATTATGAGATAAAGTAATAATATTGGGGGGCAGACTTTTGTAGGTGTCTCTTACGGGCTACTTCTCTCTCACGTAACAGGAGGAACTAGGAAATCATTGTTTATGTCGCACACTTAAAAGTCTTTGAGTGATGGACCAGTGGTCAGTGTTGATAGCAAGTTTTGTTTGTGTACCAAAGGTAATGCTGACTGTCTAGTTTGATGAGAGTCTGTAGGAGAAAAAAACAAACTGAAAAACATCAAACATAGCACCGGCAGCTTTTTGAAAAATATTTTAATGATTAAATGTCCGTCGATTGGACATTTGCGGCTGCATGCTGTGGGCATTGGCTGCAGCTTGTGTAATTAAGTTAAAGTACCCATGATTGTCATACACATACTAGGTGTGGCAAAATTATTCTCTGCATTTGACACCCGAGTCATACCAAAAACTATAAAATGGGACCTATTCCCTCCCTTATTGACACTCAGCATCAAGGGTTGGAATTGGGGGTTAAAAACCCAAAATGATTCCCGGGCACGGACACCGCTTCTGCTCACTGCTCCCCTCCCCTCCAAGGGGGTGATCTGCGGGCCGACTCGCCGGTATGACTGCTCACGGATGGGAAATATTTTTAATGGTTTGTTTCTTTAGTTTGGTCATCTGCTTCTTGTCCTTCACACTAACGTTTTCAGTTCTGGCATTTGGAGGGCAGAACTGTGTCATCTCTGGCTGTGGACTGTGAACAATTGCTATTCAACCAGCAGCGGATGGGACCTTCTACAACCACTTGAAAAATAAAAAAAATCAGAGAAAGAGCTCTTATCATAAATTACTTATGAGTAGGGTTTAGGGATATAACGATAAATGATAGATCACGGAGAGACATTAACGTCTTTCCCCATTGAGAAACCGCATAGCCCAATCGAAAGCTTATTAAAAACAAACTTCCGTGTGAGCAACTAAGATTTTGAATTATGCACATTAAACCTACAAGCTGTGCTTTCTTAGCCCAAAGTGATCTATCTACACTTCAAGTAATAATGATAACAGGAAGTGAACTTGTGTCACGTCACATAAGCTGGAGCAAACACAAGTTTTTTTCTTTATCATTAAAAAAACAGTACGACGTTTGTTAATTAAAACTGAAGATAATGACTCTTAGAAGCCAGAAAAATATTTGTTTCTTCCGCTAAGAAATTATATCCATCCATCCATCCATTTTCTACCGCTTATTCCCTTTCGGGGTCGCGGGGGGCGCTGGCGCCTATCTCAGCTACAATCGGGCGGAAGGCAGAAGAAATTATATAGCGTGTCCAATTGTTTAATGATTTTTTTTAGAACAAAACTCTGTTAAAATATTTCAGTGTGTGTATAAGTACTTCTTGAGCACATTCAACAATACTAATCGTGATAAATTTGGTCACAAAAATCGTGATATGAAATGTTCACATCCTTACATCTCTAGTTGAGTTACCACTGTATTATATAGTACAGCTATTAAAATAAATACAAAATACAATTTTATTAGAATTAAGTCGTAATACAAGAAAAAAACAGGATGTATTGATTCGAGCAGCACGGTGGAAGACGGGTTAGTGCGTCTGCCTCACAATACGAAGGTCCTGAGTAGTCCTGGGTTAAATCCCGGGCTCGGGATCTTTCTGTGTGGAGTTTGCATGTTCTCCCCGTGACTGCGTGGGTTCCCTCCCCTTCCTTCCACCTCCAAAGACATGCACCTGGGGATAGGTTGATTGGCAAAATTAAATTGGCCCTAGTGTGTGAATGTGAGTGTGAATTTTGTCTGTCTATCTGTGTTGGCCCTGCGATGAGGTGGCGACTTGTCCAGGGTGTACACCGCCTTCTGCCCGATTGTAGCTGAGATAGGCACCAGCGCCCCCCGTGACTACAAAGGGATTAAGCGGTAGAAAATGGATGGATGGATGATTAACATTCTTAGTTTTCATTGGAAAACACAACTTCATAGTTACAATTTTTCTAAACTAAATATAAATAGTGTATATATCAATTATAATAAATGTGTTTGGTATTGTTAGAATGTCATTAAATGTTGGGAATAAAGTTGTAGTATAGCGTGCAAGTTCTAATATTACAGCAAATACTCGATGTTACCTGATTGAATGACATTATACTTTACCAACATCCTTTAAAGAGTTTTATTAATTTATTTATTCTAGACAATATGTTTTTATAATGCACCAAACACTTCAGACATTATTTTTAGTAAAATATTCATATATATGTGCTGTCAAATGATATATTTAAATCAGATTTATAAGACTTTTGAATACGAATCAAAATCACAGGATTTTACCCTCTTTGCATGATTTAAATGAACCTTAAGACAGACCCTAATATTTGGACACAAACGTAATTTTATTGTCAGCATGTCATACAGGAACATTTTTAAATGTTTTACTTGAATGCACTTAATTTGTTTGTCCACGCAAAACCTGAGTTTTACCTGAAGTCCAGTCAAAAATTTGCCAGTGAGCACACTGGTTGGAGTCTCCTTCCTCATTTTGCACTGATGTATCACTGATTGTATAGCAACCCATGTGTCTATCCATCCATCCATCCATCCATTTTCTACCGCTTATTCTCTTTGGGGGTCGCGGGGGGGCGCTGGTGCCTATCTCAGATACTATCGGGCGGAAGGCAGTGTACACCCTGGACTAATCGCCACCTCATCGGAGCCCATGTGCATGTGCAAACAAAATAAATAGTGTGATTAATCTGCGTTGATATTTGACTAATGTGATCATTTTTTGTGCGTGATGACACGAGTTAAGTCATTGAACATAACTTATTTTGAAAGTAATCATAGCAGTAATGCTGCAGCGTCTCAGTTGTCATTGTGCAACTTCACTCCCGATAGAAAAGTGCCATGTCTGCATATGACCTTTAGCTCAAACCATTGCCTAATTTTCACGTGGTCTTTTCTTATTTTTTTACAAGGTGCTGACATCATTTTTTTGCTGTCTTCCTCCCCCTCTCACCAGAGCAGCTGATCATTTACCAAGTGGGTGTCCTTCCAAGTCGCTTCTACAATGTACTTGCTGACAAGGACAGCAAAGGCTTCAAGAGCCTGCTGCTCACCGCAATGGTGGTCATTGTTCTCAACTCCTTCGTAAGTTTGTGTATTAGTAAATATTGTGCATCTGGAAAGTATTCACAGCGCTTCACTTTTTCCATCCATCCGCTTGTCCCTTTTGGGGTCACGGAGTGTGCTGGAGCATATCAAAGCCAAGTCACCGCTTCATTGCAGTCACTTTTTCCAAATGTTCTTGTTTTACAGCCTTATTCCAAAATGGAATACATTCATTTTGGTCCTCAAAATTCCACATACAATACTCTATAATGACAATGTGAATTTATAATGTTTATTTTTTTATTTAGCAAAATTTTTAATAGAAATGAAAAAAACTATCAAATCACATACACATAGATATTCACAGCCTTTGCTCGATACTTTGTTGATGCACTTTTGAGAGCAAAATGGCAGCCTCAAGTCTTTTTGAATACGATACAACAAGTTTGGCACACCTATCTTTTGGCAGTTTCGCCCAATTCTCTTTGTCCATTGCTCTTTGCAGCACCTTTCAAGCTCCATCAGGTTGGGAAGGATTTGTTTGTTTTCATCCAGGATGTCTTTTTACATTGCTGTATTCATCTTTCCCTCTATCTTGACTAGTCTCCAAGTTCCTGTGGCTGAAAACCACCCCCACAGCTTGATGCTGCCACCAGTATGCTTCACTGTAGGGATGGTATTGGCCTGGTGATGAGCCGTGGCTGGTTTCCTCAAACATAACGTTGGCATTTACGCCAAAGAGTTCAATTTTTTTGACCAGATCATTTTGTTTCTCAAGGTCTGAGAGTCTTTCAGGTGCATTTTGGGAAACTTTTTTTTTATTTTACGAAGAAATTGCCGCTATACCATACAGGCTTGATTTTTGGATTGCTGCAGTTGGTTGTCCTTCTGGAAAGTTCTCTCCCCAATGAGGAATGCTTTAGCTCTGACAGAGTGACTATCAGCTTGTTAATCACCTCCCAGACTAGACTAAGGTGAATGCAGCAATGTACAGAGACATCCTGGATGAAAACCAACACTTCCAATTCAACCTGATGAAGCTTTAGGGGTGCTCCAAAGAGTTATGGGCGAAACTGTCCAAAGATAGGTGTGACAAGCTTGTAGCATCGCATTCAAAAAGACTAGAAGGTTTTGATTGCTGTCAAAGGTGCATCAAAAAAGTATTGAGCAAAGTCTGTGAATACTACATGTAATTGTTTTAGTTTTTTATTTGTAATATATTTGAAAAATATTGAATGAATTTATTCCATTTTGCAATAGGACTGTAACATAACAAAGTGTGGAAAAGTAAAGCGCTGTGAATACTTTCCGGATGCACTGTACAGTACACAGTACCATATACACAGTACAATACAATGAACCTCTTTAACAGTTGAAAAGCTTGGACCAGTACATTTCCAACCTGATGTACGTCAGTTGGAGGAGGACGCTAACGGAGAACCTCCACACGGCGTACTTCCAGGGACGAGTCTACTACACCCTTAACGTGCTGCGAGAGGGCATAGACAATCCGTAAGCTCACGCTGTTTACATTCTCAATATTAGTAGTAAGGCTTTTCCGATCAGGGATTTATGCTGCCGATTCGGATACCCATCATCCCTGAGTGAGAACTGCTGTTACTAATACAGATCGCATGTATTGGTAACAGCCAATACATGCCAATCGCATGTACAGTTAATACATTCATGTATTAACTGTACATTTTTAAATGTGTTTATCGTGAACGTTATTAACAGTTTAACAATATCAGCACAATAGTTTAATTAGTTCCTTATTCTCTTTTATTACATACAATTGTTTGAGCAAAACAAAGTCAAAAGTATACAGTAACTAAAAAAAAAAAGGATATAGTAATCACTCTAGTATTGATCATATTGACATCACCAATTTATGGATTGATCTGATCCTCATTTTACGTGTGGTGTACTGATTCAGGCAATGCTGACACACCAACAGTTGTTATATTATCCTCTTTCTACACTCTTATTAATCTACTTGTTAATTTTTTGTTACGAGCTCTTTACTTTCTGCTGCAACATGGTTCTTTATACACTTCTTAAACTTAACTAAAGCACTTATGATGTTTAGCTAGCTTAGCGGCTTGCTTAGCTCTTAGTGTGTAACATTTTTAGCCTCATCCTAATACTTGAAAATCATTTTTAAAATACTTTGAAATGTAGTTTTATTTGTCGTAATGACATTATTCGGCAATGGCGACCACTTACTTTTCAAAAGGAATTGGCCGATATGGATTGTAACAAGTCGTGCGGCACTTACTTAATTAGTAATGTTGCTGACTAAGTGATCCACTTATTTTACCCACAGTGACCAGAGGATCAGTCAAGATGCAGAGAGGCTGTGCAAGCAGATGAGTACCATGGCCAGTCGACTGCTTGTGTCACCCTTCACGCTGACTTACTACACCTACCAATGTTTCTATAGGTATTACTGATACACTTTCCTGTTCGCAACATTATAGGGAAGGGCCACTTTCGTATGTTCTCTTGGGAAATATGCTTTTACCTTTGGAATTTTTCTATCCGTATGAGTTTATCTTCCTCTTCAGTATTTAAGTCCCTCATTGCACTGATGCCAACACTGATTTACAGTAAAAATCATTCATATGGTATGACATGGTCATATATAACTTAGGTGCATTAGCGTATGTCATAACCTATAAAATGTATTTGCAGCACAGGTTGGATGGGCCCAGTGAGTATCTTCTGCTACTTTGTGTTGGGGACAGTGGCCAACAAGATTCTCATGGGGCCCATTGTGTCCACGCTCTGTGAACAAGAAAAACTGGAGGGAGACTTCAGGTATGTACGTGCACATTGCTGTGCTACTGTGTTTTGATTTTGAGGATGTCTAGCTGCTTAAAGGGCCAGTTAATGTGTTTTGAATTCACAACACGCCCATTAGACAGGATGCATCTGTGCAATTGTGGCCTTTTAGGAAATAACACAGGATATGGAAGTCTTTTACTGGAAGAGAGCTGTACTTCTACTTAGTTACAAATTGGAGAAAGGATTTACTTTATTGTCATTTAAAAGATCAAAAAGTATGCAAGTATGTGTTTGCTTTTCTAATTGGATATTTTCCATCAGTCGTGTCCAAAATAAAAAGATCACAAAAAAAGTTGGCACAGCATGCAATGCTATATTCAATGCTGAACAAACGTATATATTTTTTTATTGAGCGTTGATTGTATACATGCATTCATACATACATATACATGCAGTACAGTGTATACACATACAGTACATAGAAGGGTAGACATACTACAAAAACATAGTAAACAAAACTCACAGGCAAAAGGCCAGTCTCAACACAAACCAAAGAAGCCAGTGGAATAAAGAAAATAAAAAAGCAAGTAAAAGGAGAACAAATAATAAAGTGCTACTACAGTGTAAGTATTAATAAACAATCATAATAATAATTAGACGGTAAATAATCCATCCATTTTCTACCGCTTGTCCCTTTTGGTGTTACGGGGGGTGCTGGAGCCTATCTCAGCTGCATTCGGCGCTAGGCGGGGTACACCCTGGACAAGTCGTCACCTCATCGCAGGGCCAACACAGAGAAACAGACAGCATTCACACTCACATTCACACACTAGGGACAACTTAGTGTTGCCAATCAATATAATTGTATGTAAATAAAAACTGTATAACGGAGTTGTTTAGCCTTCTGAGTTAACTAAGTAAACATAATTCAATAATACTGACTATTTGGTAAAATTAATCAGGCATAGCCTTGAGTCCATTCAAGCATTTTAGCACAGGGTTAAAGATGTCAAATAATGTTTTCCTGGATCCCTTAAATGAGTGGGTTTTTTTTGTAACTGGATAAAGTGCATCAATTCGCATATCAACAAAGACAATTTTAGTGCTGTCTTTGATTTCCAATGGAGTAATGTTAACTAATGTATAAAAAACAATAAATCAAATTATTCTGTAATCCTTCATTAAGATGGCAAATTATTGTTTTTTACTTAAAGTCCTGAGCATAAAAAGCATCTCAAGTTGTTTTTGAATTTTAAAATTACCAGGATTTCCCACACATTCACTTATTTGTGGCGGCCCGCCACGAAAGAATTACGGCCGCAACAAATACAATTTTTAATTTTTTAATTTTTTTTTTTGCGGCTTTTGACTCGCTGGACCGCTCATAAAAGCAATGGGACTCTCCTTTGTGAATGGAGCTTGTAGTTACATATTATATAAATATGTACATAAAGTGTTGTAATTATATTCCAAGTCCGCGTTCTTCTTGGTCATCGCCGTGACTGCGTGGGTTCTCTCCGGGTAGTCCGGCTTCCTCCCACTTCCAAAGACATGCACTTAGGGATACGTTGATTGGCAACACTAAATTGAGTTGAGTTGAGTTTGAGTTTATTTCGAACATGCAAGCATACAACATGATACATCACAATTTCCAGTTTCTCTTTTCAACATGTTCAAAAAGGAGTAGGAAGAAGCAGAGCTTATTAAATCCTACCCCTTTTCTTTTACATCACAGTTGCTAAAACTTTTGTTCACTTCCTGTTGTCAATGTATTCACAATATACTCCATAAGTAATCACAATAAAAATAAATAAATAAATAACTGGTGAAGTAAGTTGTATTCCATACGATGAGATAAGTAAGATTATTTTGAGAATGAAAGAATGGATGGATGAATAAATTCAGAATGTAAATCATGATTCTTCTTTTTTGTACTTTGTAAACACTTTAAGTTTGAAGAGTTTCTTGAAGTGGATCATATTAGTACATTGTTTGATTTCTATGGTTAATCCATTCCATAATTTAATTCCACATACTGATATACTAAAGGTCTTAAGTGTGGTACGTGCGTACAAATGTTTTAAATTAAATTTTTCTCTAAGATTATATTTCTCCTCTTTTGTTGAGAAGAATTGTTGTATATACTTGGGTAGCAGGTTATAGTTTGCTTTGTGTATGATTTTAGCTGTTTGCAATTTCAGTATGTTGTGGAATTTCCGTATGTTTGATTCAATAAATAAAGGATTCGTATGTTCTCTATATCCAACATTATTTTTTATTCTAACTGATCTTTTTTGTAACACTGTTAGTGAATGAAGTGTACTTTTGTAATTATTTCCCCATATTTCTACACAGTAACTCAGATATGGTAACACTAGTGAGCAGTAGAGAATATGAAGTGATTTTTGGTCTAGAACATATTTAGCTTTATTCATTATTGACGTGTTTCTTGCTACTTTATGTTGTATATTTTTTATATGAGATTTCCAGTTCAATTTATCATCAATCATTACACCTAGGAATTTGGTTTCATTTACTCTTTCAATTTCTATTCCGTCTATTTGTATTTATGTTTGACCTTCTCTTTTACTATTACCAAAAAGCATTATTTTAGTTTTATTGAGATTCAACGATAGTCTGATTTTGTCAAACCATTTTTTTAATATGTTAATTTCTTCTGTTATTATTTGTATTATCCTCTGTGTGTTCTCTCCTGAACAAAATGCTGTTTTATCATCCGCAAATAATACTAACTTTAAATGTATTGTAACTTTACAAATGTCATTTATATAGAGATTGAATAATTTAGGTCCTTGTATTGATCCCTGAGGTACACCACAGGGTATATTTAGCGTTGTAGATGTGTGTTCGCCTAGCTTCACGTATTGTTTCCTATCCGTTAGATAACTTCTTATTTAGTTTAAAACTAACCTAATTGCCCCTATGTGTGAATGTGAAACACTTGGCTCTCCAAGTACCAACGTAACGACCAATATTAAAATACAGTAGCATAGTAGGCCTAAGAATTAATTAAAAACAAGGCATAGGTTTTATTTGGCAATTATATTTAGTATTTTAGCCACTGTAACAATAACACAGAGTTTAACCCATAACACTGTTTGAATATTCAATCAAGTTATTTTTTGGCTTACCAATTAAAGGAGCCCACGTACTCACTAGTAGTAGAGCTGTGTATAGCGAAAGTATGGATAACTCGATTTCAGAATTCAGTCAGTAAGTCACGTGAGAGGCTTTTGACCAATCAGAGAGAACATGGCCAGACAATCTCTTAAATAATTGGTGAAAAGCCTCTCACGTGACTACAGGCCACCATGTTTAGGACCAACTCTGACCATATTCTCTCTATACACTGCTCTGACTAGTGGTACGCGCACCACAGTTTGAGACTCACTGATCTATATGGATAACCTTGCATAAATCATGTTTTTGTGATTTCCCATGCAATATTTTGTAATGTAGATTCAAGCACATGCAGATCCGAGTCAACGCAGAGTCGGCAGCTTTTTACAGGTGAGATATTGTACATAGATTATTGTACAGTACAAAGACGCACTTGTAGATCAAACCAAGTCAAACAGTCACACAAAATGTTTTTGACGTCATGCCACCTCACTTTGACCTAAAGCAAGTGATTATGTGTTTCTTTTTGTTTTAGTTTTATTATGTTGCATGGATTAACTTCTTTTTAAACTTTTGTTATTACAAAGAATGTTAAAAAAGTGAGATCAACAGGATAGGTTGGACACGTCTAACTCATCAAGCCTGACTTTTAAGTTCTTAAAAGGTGACGTAAACCTACAGGACATGGTCAACTGCTTCTGTCGGCAAAGTAATAAACCTAAAAGAGTTGTTTCTATTTAAAGAAAAAAAATCTGCCATTCTATGTTGAGATGTGTTGTACAATAATGAACTTTGTCATTATCGTGTGTGTGCTTTTGTGGTCGCAAGTGCCAACAATAACTACTTTCTTTCTTTTGACAACCACATATGACCACTTGTTTGTACATTTGATCAGTTGACTTATTGTTACACTTGTATGACATATGTCAACAATCATTTGTATTTCTTATGTGAATGTTTCAAACTAAATTCCGTTGCATTTGTTAGTTAGTGACCATGTGGACTTTTTGACGCTTCACTCAAGACTCACTGTGTGTTGTGCAGAGCTGGTAAAGTAGAGCACATGAGGACCAACAGACGTCTGCAGTCACTGCTGCAAACTCAGCAAAGTCTAATAAACAAAGAGCTGTGGCTTTACAGTAAGAACACACACATTCACAAATAGTGTCAACCCACGCCACCTAAGGCTGGTGGTGACGTTCTATTTGTTATTCTCCGCCCCACCCCCAGTTGGGGTGAATACCTTCGACTACCTCGGCGGCTTCCTCAGCTACATCATCATCGCCATTCCCATTTTCGGTGGGAACTATGACAGCCTGACGCCTGGAGAGCTGAGCGCACTTATCAGCAGGGTAGGACTTTATCCATTTATGCCAGGGGTGTCCAAACTGTGCACAATTGGCCATCACGCATGTGAGAATAGTTGTAATGATAAGCTGTATTCACAGATATTAAAAGTGTTTATGAGGGTGACCAGGTAGCGCCAATATTGTATTTCAATAATTAAATGTATAGGAAACATAGCTCAGCTGTCTGACCTAAGCATCCACAACTTTGCGTTGTGTTATAGCTGACAGCAAAGTTGTGTAATATGTTAAAATTACAATAAACTGTATTTGTTCCCGGGGGTATGCAATTCAAGGCACGTAGAGCAGAAAATTACTTAAAGCATTTGTAAACACGGACTATGAAAACTGCAACTGTAAATCTCCATCCATCCATCCATTTCCTACCGCTTATTCCCTTTGGGGTTGCGGGGGGCGCTGGTGCCTATCTCAGCTACAATCGGGCGGAAGGCATGGTACACCCTGGACAGGTCGCCACCTCATCGCAGGGCCACTATAAATCTCATTAATCTTTTTATTTTAGGACTATAAAGATATATCTGTCTGCCAAAAATAGCCTCTGGTGACACTTTGGACATTTCTGCTTGATGCTATAGAATTTGTTTCTAAACACTACCTTATTACATCTTAAAATGTACATATTTGTTGCTCTGAATATGAATGTGCTAATGCAGGGGTGCCCATTACGTCGATCGCAATCGACTGTTCGATCTCGGAGGGTGTGTCAGTCGATCAATCTCAAGCCAGGCATTAAAAAATATACATAAAAATGAGCAATCATCAATCATACCAAGACTTCACTTTCGTCAGTTGTTTGACATTCTCGGCACCCGAGGATCTTGTGAGATGACGCTGGCTGCTGCAAGCTCATATTTAAGAAAAAAATCACTAACAGGGCGGACGCAGAGAAACACATTTTATTTCTAGAGACTCCGTACCTACTGTCAAAACTCTCAAGACCGACTGCACAGTTCCTGTCTTCACCATAAAATACCTGTTTCATCCTGCCTGTGCTAACAAAATAAGAGTCTCAGAAAGCTAGCGTGCACAAGCTACGGAGTTTGATGCCAATGTATTTCTCCCCCGCCCTCAGCGACCGCTTTCTCACTTGCTTGCCCACCCGCACTCTCACTGACGTCACTCACCTGCTGCCAGACATTAAAGGGCCACACACATATGCTACTCTCATAACAAAGTGTTTAAAAACGAGTATGCAAGTTGGACAAATGAGATGCCAAATCCAACCACTTTCACGTGGTATTGGACAGAAAGGAGGACTTTTTTTTCCCTCCATTTGAAAATGCAGACGTTATCAGCACCACTGTCTGATTCCAATCAATGCAAGTCATCAGAATCAAATACACCAACTTATATTCTTGTCTTCATGAAATAAAGGAATCTATGTGTGTTAAACATGCTTGTATTATCATTAAACACCATTAACTTGTTAACAAAAATGTCTCTTTCATAAATAAATAAATATAAATTATAAATAGGAATGAGGTAGATCTCCTCGACTTGGTCAATTGAAAAGTAGCTCGCCTGCAGAAAAAGTGTGAGCGCCCCTGAGCTAATGGTTACTGCTGTTAGTGAGAAGGCGTCCACTAGGTGGCAGCACAAGCTTGCGCTAACAAAGCAATGCATGCAAGTAGAAAGAAACCTTACACCTGAGTGCATGTATGAAATACTACTGTTTTTTCAATTACTATTCTACCAACCGTGTCTTCTGTGCCGTGCTTGTTCACATGTAGAACGCCTTTGTGTGCATCTACTTGATAAATGGCTTCACGCAGCTAATAGACCTGTCCACCACGCTGTCAGATGTAGCAGGCTACACCCACAGGTAGCACCCTGCATGCTTAAACTCTCCCACGTCCCTTCCTCCTCCTCCTCTTTAACAACATGCTTGCTCGTGTGTTTGTCTCAGGATCGGAGAGCTGAGAGAGGTGATGGATGACATCCTGCGCGAGCAGTGCAACTATGACCCGGCGTCGGGGGAAAGCTATGACTTTGACAGGTTGGTGCGGAAGTAGCTTGTGGGAATCGCAATGACCATGTACAACTTTTGATTGATTGATTGAAACTTTTATTAGTAGATTACACAGTTCAGTACATATTTCGGTACATTTGCTGATTTAGAAATAAAATGTATTTTATAAATCATTTAAAGTGGACCTTCTGTGTAATGATTTATACTACATTCCAAAGCACTTCCTTGTAATCCAGATCAAATGTATAGGATATGCTTTGGAGTAAATTGTGTTTAAATGGTACTCAACAGTCACTTTTATAACCTGTGTTTTGAGTCTGTCTGCAAAATGTTAAATTCTGGAGGTGTTCCCAGATGGGAAGTGAATCCACACCTCCACCCTAAATATGTGTAATGGGGAACTCTTCCGACATCTGGCTGAGAGCTTTACTTAATGTCCAATTAAGTACGTCCACCTCACAGTGGCGTCACAACGCAGCCAAATTGCAAAACCATGTGAAAATAAAGCAATTCTGTTGTAGTAGAAGATAAAGATGAATACGAATAGAACGACATTGAAAGAGTAAAATAAACCACCTTTTGAGTGTAATAATAGATGAAAATGAACTGAAAATGTAAATGTAAAAATTACAATTACGGGGCGGTATAGCTCGGTTGGTAGAGCGGCCGTGCCAGCAACTTGAGGGTTGCAGGTTCGATCCCCACTTCCGCCATCCTAGTCACTGCCGTTGTGTCCTTGGGCAAGACACTTTACCCACCTGCTCCCAGTGCCACCCACACTGGTTTAAATGTAAAAATTAGATATTGGGTTTCACTATGTAAAGCGCTTTGAGTCACTAGAAAAAAAGCGCTATATAAATATAATTCACTTCACTTCACTTAACAACATAAAGTGGCAAGAGATATGTACAAATTGAGTAAAGCAAAATATGTTCTGGACAAAAAATCACTCCATAGTTTCTACTGCTCGCCAGTGTTACCATATCTCACTTATTGTGCAGAAGTATGTGGAAATAAGTACAAAAGTACACTTATTCACTTAGTATGTTACAAAAACATACAGTACATAAGGAATGATACATAAAGTGATTACAAATACATTGGAGGCAGCCACCACACTTGACAGATGTTGCTTTTTGATGCAGTACCGCCTGAGGGATCTAAGGTCTGTAATAGAGATGTCCGATAATGGCTATTTTGCCGATATTCCGATATTGTTAAACTCTTAATTACCGATTCCGATATCAACCGATACTGATATAAACAGTCGTGGAATTAACACATTATTATGCCAACTCAAGTTATGGAAAAAAATGCCAACATGGCACTGCCATATTTGTTATTGAAGTCACAAAGTGCATTATTTTTTTTTAACATGCCTCAAAACAGCAGCTTGGAATTTGGGACATGTTCTCCCTGAGAGAGCATGAGGAGTTTGAGGTGGGGGTTAGGAGGTGGCGGGGGTATATATTGTTGCGTCCCGGAAGAGTTAGTGCTGCTGTTCTGTTGTGTTTATGTTGTGTTACGGTGCGGATGTTTTCCCGAAAAGTTTGTCATTCTTGTTTGGTGTGGGTTCACAGTGTGGCGCATATTTGTAACAGTGTTAAAGTTGTTTATACAGCCACTCTCAGTGTGACCTGTATGGCTGTTGACTAAGTAGACCTTGCATTCACTTGTGTGTGTGAAAAGTCCTGGATATTATGTGATTGGGCCAGCACGCAAAGACAGTGCCTTTAAGGTTTATTGGCATTCTGTACTTCATTCTACGTCCGTGTACTTCTCCGTACAGCGGCGTTTTAAAAAGTCATAAATTTTACTTTTTGAAACCGATACCGATAATTTCCGATATTATATTTTAAAGCATTTATCGGCCGATAATATCGGCAGTCCGATATTATCGGACATCTCTAGTCCGTATTATCATGGCTTACATGCAGTGATTTCTCCAGATTCTATTCACAAAAGTCAATTGCTGGTCCAAAGCAAATAAAGATTTAGGCAAAATCAGGGTAATAAGTAATTTTTTTGGTCGTTTTGTGTATTTTTTGAATGTGTTAGTTTGCCTGCTGGTCACAAAACACAGCAGGATTGTAGCAACAACATGCATCAAATCCAACCGCAGAATTATGCTTTCACAAAATAAATGTATTATAAGTTTATGAGCTGAAGTATTTTAGAATTACATAAAGACATATTTTGGTTTATTTTGTCAGAAAAACTAACATCAAAACAACAGCAGTAGTAGCATGCATCATGGCACACACGTCCTCGGTAGCAGTCATGGCACCTGTTTTTTTAGTTGGCCATACTCTTTATACATGACACCGACTAGTGGTAAACGTACCACAGTTTGAAAATATAACTTGTTTAAATTATTAACTACTAACTATTACCTACTAATATTAATGCCAACATTCATGTGTATGCAGGAGGTATTTACTGTCTATAATTTGGTGTTGACTATTGCTAAAACTATTGACTGTATGCACTCCTCAGTGTGAGGAATTGATCTCACTTGTGTTTCATGTCTCCATGCAGTGACTTCAACGTCCACGGGGGCCCTGTGGACACGGCCTTCATCCTCGACCACCTCTCTTTCAAGTCCCCGTATTCAGACCAGCAGTTAGTGGAGGATCTGAGCCTAACTATTGGTGAGGGAACACACCTGCTCGTGGTGGGTAACACCGGGACCGGCAAGACATCCCTTCTCAGGGTCCTCAACAGACTTTGGGAGGCACAGAGCGGTGAGAACACACACACACGGATGCTTAATTATGGCTGATCAGGACTGTAAGTAAGATGTCTGCTTTGACTCATTAGGTTTTGTCCAAATGACGACGTGCTTCGGACCCAGAGGAACCCTCTTCCTGCCCCAGAAACCTTACCTCACTGACGGCACTCTGCGTGAACAGGTTTCTGCTCGCCATTTCTATTCTGAAATACATTCCTTATTGTGAAATCTACCAAAATAAAAGCCTGAAGGACTGAATTACTGCTCTCAACAGGTCATCTACCCTTTGAAGGATATTTACCCTGCATCAGGTATCAGCACTCGTACATTGTTTCACTATATGTATTATATAGCCATGCTATACATTTATTACTCATTTAACAATAACAATGTTTTTTTCTTGTCAGGATGTGTGGATGATGACAGAATCAGCAAGTTCCTAGAGCTGGCAGGGGTGGTAAGTTTGGCATACTATTTATTTGTCCATCCTTACAACTTTGTCCCATTGGAAACAATGAAAGCCTAAGTCTGTTTTAAACTATGTCTGTTTCAAGATCAATCATCAAACCTCTGAAAAGATTTTACTTAAAATGTAATTTTTGTATTTTTTTTTTCGGAAAACCTTAGTTAAATTTGCTAAATATTAAAGGAATTAATAATTCACAATATACAATAAATGTACAATGTACAATATACAATATATATCACCAAAATGATTCCCGGGCGCAGGCACCACTGCTGCCCACGCTCCCCTCACCTCCCAGGGGGTGAACAAGGGGATGGATCAAATGCAGAGGACAAATTCCACCATTGGCTTGTGTTACAATCATTGGTACTCTAACTTTAACTTTAAATATAGATCATGAGTAAAAGTACAACATTATTCTGGACAATGAGGCGCACTTTAAATCCATTTTTTTTCTCAAAACACATTATGTACGGAATAATTCTGGTGTTGCTTACCGACCTCGGAGCTACTTTATTTGGTACATGGTGGATGGTAGTCAAGCATAAGAGATCAGGTGTAGACAGCAATATGACTCAAGTAAACAACACCAACATTTTATATTTTCCATTAAAAATGTAGAACATTACACACAGTGCTCAAAAATCTATCAAAATGTTTTTGTACAACTTTGATAAACTATGGGGCAGCACGGTAAAACAGGGGTTAGTGCATGTGCCTCACAATATGGAGGTCCTGAGTAGTCCTGAGTTCAATCCCGGGATCTTTTTGTGTGGAGTTTGCATGTTCTCCCCGTGACTGCGTTAGTTCACTCCGGGTACTCCTGCTTCCTCCCACCTCCAAAAAACCTGCACCTGGGGATAGGTTGATGGGCAACACTAAATTTGCCCTACTGTGTGAATGTGGGTGTGAATGTTTTATGTCTATATGTGTTGGCCCTTTGATGAGGTGGTGACTTGTCCTGGGTGTACCCCGCCTTCCGCCTGAATGCAGCTGAGATAGGCTCCAGCACCCCCCGTGATCCCGAAAGGGACAAGCGGTAGGAAATGGATGGATGGATGGAAAGCTATGAAGCCGCACCGCTTGTTAGATTGTACTGTGCTTTAACGTATGTATATTATTATGGTGTGTGTATAAGGTAAGACATATTACCTTGTGGTTTGTTTCGCTATATTATGCAAAAGCAACTTTTCTTACCTTCTGGTACCTGCTGATCTGTATTTGGGATCTGCATAAGTCCTGAAAAATTGCGCATATCCGTTTTTTAGTCTGTAATCGATAAGCTTCTTCATTTTCTCTATCTTCTTGTTATGGGACGTTCATCCTCCGCTTTTGCCATTTTTAATATAAAGTAGTGTAAAGTTCTTAATTATATCTGTCAGTAAACTTGCCATGAAATCGCTAAAACATACCAGTGTAATGAGTTTACATTATTCACCCAAGGAACTTTAGTTATTAGAGAGTTCCGGTCGGACGGTTATTTCACAGGACACATTTTTGGATGCTGCTTCGTTATCGATTGAAGTAAAGTCTGAATGTCATTAAAACAGTTATCTCCATCATTTGACACTTCCGCCACCCCCGTCCTTGCACGCTACACCGCTACAACAAAGATGACGGACAAAAGACGCTGCCAAAAGTGAGCCACGAAATCCTAAAGCGACTTGAAGATGATCTGTAAAACATAATATATGCAACAGTTTGACCAAAGAACCACCATTACATGTTATGTAGACTACGAGGAAGGGTTTTCCATTTAGAAAAAAATTATAATATGACTCCTTTAATGCACCCTATGATCTGGAAAGTACGGTACCTAGAAGGTAAGTGTCTAGACATCAACACAGCTGAATTTCCCATTTACATTCCTTTTTGTTTTAAGAATTGAGTGTTTGACTATTAGCCATATTGTACTGAGCAGCCAAAGCAGAGTCATATCTATTTCCAATTCTTTTATCGTTGCACGTTTCCTCTTTGTCATCACTTCTGTTTTATCAATTTAAAAGGGTAATTATTTTCTTGAACTATAATTGTACTGAAATGTTGAGTTATACTACCGTGGACGTTGAAGCTGTTTAAATGTTTTCTGATTTCACTTTGGTCTTGTTATTCCTTTTTATTGCAGTCCAGTTTGATGAAGCGAGCGGGTGGTTTGGATGAGCCAGTGGACTGGAACTGGTAAGAAACATTGGAATTCTGCGCATCTCACAAAGCCTTGTTGCAAAAATCTGGCAAGCGTGTGTATGCGCAGGTACGACGCCCTGTCTCCAGGTGAAATGCAGCGCCTTTGCTTCGCTCGACTCTTCTACCTGCAACCCAAATACGCAGGTGTGTTGTATTCCACGGTACTAAAACAATCATTATCTTTTGCTGTATATGTGACTTTTTGTCTCTAATGGAAATAGTGTTGGACGAAGCCACGAGTGCATTGACTGAGGAGGCGGAGTCTCAGCTGTATCGCACCTGCAAGCAGCTGGGCATGACGCTCATTAGCGTGGGACATCGCAGCAGTCTGGAGAAGGTCAGCATCATCGTTTTAGTTTGTCTATACATTTTTGTAAATATTACCCTTGATTTGTATTTGATGTCTTTATATATTATACATTGTACATGTATTATACATTATCCAAAGACATGCACCTGGAGATAGGTTGATTGGCAACACTAAATGGTCCCTAGTGTGTGAATGTGAGTGTGAATGTTTTTCTGTCTATCTGTGTTGGCCCTGTGATGAGGTGGCGACTCGTCCAGGGTGTACGCCGCCTTCCACCCGATTGCTGAGATAGGCACCAGCGCCCCCCAAGCCCCCAAAGGGAATAAGCGGTAGAAATGGATGGATGGATGGATATATTATACAGAGTGTGTTTTCAGTGTGTTTCAGATGGACCAATAATGTGATTATTACGATATATTGTTGTGCTTTTCTCTATAGTTGCATGAAAACACTTGATATGAAGCACACTGCACCTTTTGCAAGAAAACACTTCTATGGCAAATCTGAAAATTGGCTGTTATGATTTTACTAATATAATTTGACTGTTACGTTTGCTAATATTTTTTTCAATTAGTTTACACTAGAGAAGCTCTTGGTGTATTTAGTTAGTTTAACCATTTTGTGTGAAAGAACAGTGAATTAATGAATATACATACAAACCCTGTTTCCATATGAGTTGGGAAATTGTGTCAGATGTAAATATAAACGGAATACAATGATTTGCAAATCATTTTCAACCTATATTCAATTGAATATGCTACAAAGACAACAAATTTGATGTTCAAACTGATAAACATTTTTTGTTTGTGCAAATGATCATTAACTGTAGAATTTGATGCCAGCAACACGGGACAAAAGAAGTTGGGAAAGGTGGCAATAAAAACTGATAAAGTTGAGGAATGCTCATCAAACACTTATTTGGAACATCTCACAGGTGTGCAGGCTAATTGGGATCAGGTGGGTGCCATGATTGGGTATAAAAGCAGCTTCCATGAAATGCTAAGTAATTCACAAACAAGGATGGGGCGAGAGTCACCACTTTGTAAGCAAATTGTTGAGCAGTTTTTGAGAACAACATTTCTCAACGAGCTATTGCAAGGAATTTAGGGATTTTACCATCTACGGTCTGTAAAATCATCAAAAGGTTCAGAGAATCTGAAGGAATCACTGCATGTAAGCGATGATATTACAGACCTTTGTTCCCTCAGGCGGTACTGCATCAGAAACCGACATCAGTGTGTAAAGGATATCACCACATGGGCTCAGGAACACTTCATAAAACCACTGTCAGTAATTACAGTTGGTCGCTACATCTGTAAGTGCACGTTAAAACTGTACTATGCAAAGCAAAACCCATTCATCAACAACACCCAGAAACGCCGTCGGCTTCGCTGGACCCGAGGTCATTTAAGATGGACTGATGCAAAGTGGAAAATTGTTCTGTGGTCTGACGAGTCCACATTTCAAATTATATTTGGAAACTGTGGACGTGGTGTCCTCCAGAACAAAGAGGAAAATAACCATCTGGATTATTATAGGCGCAAAGTTCAAAAGCCAGCATCTGTGATGGTATGGGGGTGCATTGGTGCCCAAGGCATGGGTAACTTACACATCTGTGAAGGCACATTAATGTTGAATGGTCCATACAGGTTTTGGAACAACATATGTTGTCATCCAAGCCACTGTTTATTTCAGCAAGACAAGGCCATGCCACGTGTTGCAACAGCGTGGCTTCGTAGTAAAAGAGTGCGGGTACTTTCTTGGCCCGCCTGCAGTCCAGACCTGTCTCCCATCGAAAATCTGTGCCGCATTATTAAGTGTAAAATACGACAGTGGAGACCCTGGACTGTTGAACGACTGAAGCTCTACATAAAACAAGAATAGGAAAGAATTCCACTTTCAAAGCTTCAACAATTAGTTTCCTCAGTTCTCAAACGTTTATTGAGTGTTGTTAAAAGAAACTACTTTGGCACGTGTCGCAGCCATGAAATTCTAAGTTAATTAGTATTTTGCAAAAAAAAAGAAAAGTTTATGAGTTTGAACATCAAATATCTTGTCTTTGTAGTGCATTCAATTGAATATGGGTTGAAAAGGATTTGCAAATCATTATACTCCTTTTATATTTACATCTAACACAATTTCCCAACTCATATGGAAACAGGGTTTGTACATTTCATTCTGAACCTCAGATTTTAGTTTGCCGTTGTATTTTTTGTTTCTATGAATGTGAAATGGTCTTAAATTATTTTCAAGATGGTCTTAAAAAGTCTTCAATTTGACATGTCAAATTGAAGACTTTTTCATTTGACATATCAAATGAAAAAGTCTTTAATTAATTTGACATGTTAAATTAATTAAAGACTATAAATTTAAAGACTAATAATAAATAATATATAACATCATTTCTTGACTGCACTTAAATGCATTCCTTTTTCTGCATTTAAGTGCAGTCAAGGAATGCATATGTTCCTTGACTGCACTTAAATGTAGAATATATTTATACTATTCATATATTATATATATAATATATGTTATATATTATTTATTATTATTATTGTCTATTGTGACCGAACTGTAGTGCTAAATTTCCCTCAGGGATCAATAAAGTACTTTCTATTTCTATGTTGAAACCTGCAGAAACCCTGGATTTACTATGTATGTTGTTTTTGTACTTCGCAGCACCACGACGTCCAGTTAAAACTATGCGGCAATGGCCGTTGGGAGTTGAGCAAAATAAAAAGAGCCAACGGGAGTCTCCGAGAGGACATTTTGTGATCTTGGCATCCGTCGTTGGGTTTTGAGGCGAGGACAAGGAGAAGCAGTCTTCAGTCCTTCATGCTGGATTCATTCATTTGTTAAGTTGGTTAGCAGAATAACACTGCTTGGTTGTCTAACATTGGTGCAGATCAGGATAAAGATGTAGATCACAGGTGTCAATCTCTGACCGCCACATTAAGTTGTGTGGCCCCCGAAAGCGAGGAAAAAATGTGTAAATAAAGTACCTTTTCTTTTCTTAATAAATGTATTACAAAAATAAAAGTACTACGTACAATTATGTATAGTTACCCTTGAATAATCTCTTATAATAAAACAAAATATATCATCATACATTTCAAAACAATGTCATTGTTCAAATAAAGATAAATACGTAAATATCTTCTTGATTTATGATTTCAAAGCAAGTAATCCAACAAACTTCATGTAAAAATTTTTCCGTAAACATTTTTTCTACAGTAAAACCCATTTTCAATATAGAGTAATAATACACTATAAAACATAACTGTAGATTTTACAGTATAAAAAAAACTTACATACATGTTTACATTAAGAAAAAACAGTGGTACCATTTCTCCATTCCATTTAATTTGATTCTATGTATTTTATTTTATATGCTGTACACAAAAAAACAACAACCTGCAAATATTACGGTAAAATTGTGGTGACAAAGCTGCCAGTTTTATACAGTACAATCTAAAGATTTGGTTTTGTAATAAGTAAAAAAGACAGACAATTATACATGTTATATATATATATATACACATATTCATATATACACACACACACTAAAATCGGCCCTCTGAGAGCAACCATAACTGCGATGGGGCCCTCAATGAAAACCAGTTTGACACTCCTGGTGTAGATTGAGGAAGTTTTACTTTTTTGTCACTTTGATTATTGCACATTTTTTGTGGGAGGTTTGTGCTAAATTAAATGCGATAGTGCTAAGCAGTGACTTTACCGATTGTATAAGTCAGTATAAGTCCTTTTTAAAATAGTTTTTGATATTTTGGATGTCATCATGGTTGTTTAGCACGAAGGTCATTGTGACCTCGGATGATCTCCTGAACAACTGCGGGGTCGTCCAGCGTGCTGAGGTCACCAAGCCCGCTGAGGTCACACTCCACCACTTTACGCAGCACCCGCCGCATTATCTTTCCCGAACGTGTCTTTGGGAGACGCTGGACAAACTGTAAGCAGAAGAAAAAGCATAAAAGTGACTTTTGTTTGTACTTTGTCTTGTCGCACTAACTAACCTGGATATGGTCAGGGCAGGCGTACTTGGCGATCTTGTTCGAGACTGTGTGGTTGATCTTTGACGTCAAGTCCACATCTTGGACGTCCTGCTTTAGGACCACAAATGCGTAGACTCCTGCAGGGAGGAGTAAGTGAGTGTCGCCATGCATGCAGGTAAGAATTCAGTCACTCACCTTGTCCTTTGATGTGATGTGAGCAGCCGATGACCGCTGACTCAGCTACTGCAGGACATTGGTTCTATGACAGCAGACCATAACATTAACATACGTGGAGTGTTTTGAGATAAGAGCTGTCTTTCTGTTGATTGTTATGCTTTAAATTGCAAGAAAAAAAAGTTACAACCCTCCCCACCAGTAGTTGATGTAGCAAATGTCACAGTGAGCCCTATAAAATCTGACCAAAACATCTAGTCTTACTCACTAACATTAGCTTAAAGCTAGAGATGGACATAACATTGTGTTTCCAACCATTGGAAAAAAAGAAGTGAGCGTGAAGGACAGTAAAGTGTTTGATCCATACATCCATCCATTTCCTACCGCTTATTCCCTTTTGGGGTTGCGGGGGGGCGCTGGTGCCTAACTCAGCTACAATCGGGCGGAAGTCGAGGTACACCCTGGACAAGTCGCCACCTCATCGCAGGGCCAACACAGATAGACAGACAACATTCACACTCACATTCACACACTGGGGCGCAATTTTAGTGTTGCCAATCAACCTATCCCCAGGTGCATGTCTTTGGAAGTGGGAGGGAACCCACGCATTCACGGGGAGGACATGCAAACTCCACACAGAAAGATCCCAAGCCTTGGATTGAACTCAGGACTGTGCAGTACCTTCGTATTGCGAGGCAGATGCACTAACCCCTCTTCCACCGTGAAGCCCTGAAGTGTTTGATGTCCATTAAATTATAGAAAGAAATCCTCAAAAACATGAGTGAGTGTAGCCAACTAACTTGGTGAAGCAGTTTGAGCGTATTGGACTGAGTAACGACAGCTAAAGATGTTAAAATATCTAAACAGTGGACATTGATCCATGAAAAAATGGAACAGCTGCTGATGGTGTGTTTGACAGAGAAGCAGCTGTAAAAAAAAAAATACCATAGAAGTCCAAAATAAATTATGTACATTATTATTTCATAAAAATTCTGTTGTACATTCTATCCCAGTGGTTCTAAACCTTTTTTCAGTGACGTACCCCCAGTGAACCTTTTTTTAATTCAAGTACCCCCTAATCAGAGCAAAGCATTTTTGGTTGAAAAAAAGAAAGAGATAAAGAAGTAAAATACAGCACTATGTCATCACTTTCTGATTTATGAAATTGTATAACAGTGCAAAAATATTGCTCATTTGTAGTGGTTTTCTGGAACTATTTGGGAAAAAAAAAGATATGAAAATAACTAAAAACTTGTTGAAAAATAAACAAGTGATTCAATTATAAATAAAGATTTCTACACATAGACATAATCATCAACTTAAAGTGCCCTCTTTGGGGATTGTAATAGAGATCCATCTGGATTCATCAACTTCATTCTAAACATTTCTTCACAAAAAAAGAAATCTTTAACATCAATATTTATGGAACATGTCCACAAAAAATCTAGCTGTCAACACTGAATATTGCATTGTTTAATTTATTTTCACAGTTTATGAACTTACATTCATATTTTGTTGAAGTATTGTTCAATAAATACATTTATAAAGGATTTTTGAAATGTTGCTATTTTTAGAATATTTAAAAAAAATCTCACGTACCCCTTGGCATACCTTCAAGTACCCCCAGGGGTACGCTTCCCCCCATTTGAGAACCACTGTTCTATCCTATTGTTTTTATACAATATTTTTATCCAAAAGTTAGTTTTTCTTAAAATTGTGCGCCAATTAAATTGATTTCAATTCATTTCAATGGGAGACATTGATTTGAGATACACGTGTTTTGATTTACGAGCTCCGTCAACAGAACCAATTAAGCTCGTAAGTTAAAGCACATCTGTACATAGAAATCTTAACATATGTTGAAGTTGCAGTAGAAATCCTGGCAGCTAATGTTTAAAACACCAACTATGTCCTTTATTTCTTCCCTTCACCAAAACCTCCACTGATCTTCAGACACTAACCACAACGCTAACCAAAACCTCAAGACCTAAGAAAACCCTATGCCAGGGGTCGGCAACCCAAAATGATGAAAGAGCCATATTGAACCAAAAATAAAAATCTGTCTGGAGTCGCAAAAAATGTAAAGCCTTAAATAAGTACTATGATGAGGGCAACACATGATGTAAGTATCAAAATGACAATGTGTCGCAGGCTGACGCAAATCTTCATTGACAGAAATGTTGAAATATAATATTTATTCTTCACATTTTTACAACATTGGAAAACATTACTGAAACGGAGGCTTTTCAGAGGGTGTGATAACTCCTGGAAATGACTGGCTTAGAATGGCCAAAGGTAAAGATAGTAGAAGCATTTAAGTCTCACCTTAAAACTCATCTGTATACTCTAGCCTTTAAATAGACCTCCTTTTTAGACCAGTTGATCTGCCGCTTCTTTTCTTTTTCCTATGTCCCCCCCTCCCTTGTGGAGGGGGTCCGGTCCGATGACCATGGATGAAGTACTGGCTGTCCAGAGTCGAGACCCAGGATGGACCGCTCGTCGGGACCCAGGATGGACCGCTCGTCGGGACCCAGGATGGACCGCTCGCCTGTATCGGTTGGGGACATCTCTACGCTGCTGATCCGCTTGAGATGGTTTCCTGTGGACGGGACTCTCGCTGCTGTCTTGGAGCCACTATGGATTGAACTTTGACAGTATCATGTTAGACCCGCTCGACATCCATTGCTTTCGGTCCCCTAGAGGGGGGGGTTGCCCACATCTGAGGTCCTCTCCAAGGTTTCTCATAGTCAGCATTGTCACTGGCGTCCCACTGGATGTGAATTCTCCCTGCCCACTGGGTGTGAGTTTTCCTTGCCCTTTTGTGGGTTCTTCCGATGATGTTGTAGTCGTAATGATGTGTGCAGTCCTTTGAGACATTTGTGATTTGGGGCTATATAAATAAACATTGATTGATTGATTGATTGAGATGTGTGTGTTCAAGTTGAAGGAAATGGAAACTTTAAATAAAATGATGCATTATGTACATACAGCTTGCATGTTAGCATCAATTAGTTTGCAGTCACGCAGTGACCAAATATGTCTGATTAGCACTCCACACAAGTCAATAACATCAACAAAGCTCATCTTTGTGGATTCATGCACAGCATAAAACATTTGATGGACAAATAGAGACAAAGGATGGCATAAAACATGTCTTTCTACAGCAGCATCAAGGAAAGTTGTACATGCAAACAAACTACGGTGCGTTCAAGGACTTCCGAAATTAGAACAGGGCGCGGCAAATACTCTCATCAGTGAAGCATGTTTAACATAAACAGTGGGACTTCCAACAATTAGAATGTGTCATGTTTGTCCTCCTACAGCAGGTGTCACCAACGCGGTGCCCGCGGGCACCAAGTCGCCCTCAAGGACCAGATGAGTGCCCTCTGGCCTGTTCTAAAAATAGCTCAAATAGCAGTACTTACCAGTGAGCTGCCTCTATTTTTCAAATTGTATTTATTTACTAGCAAGCTGGTCTCGCTTTGCTCGACATTTCTAATTCTAAGAGAGACAAAACTCAAATAGAATTTGAAAATCCAAGAAAATATTTTAAAGACTTGGTCTTCACTTGTTTAAATTAATTCATTATTTTTTTTATTGTAAAGAATAATAAATACATTTTAATTTAATTCTTCATTTTAGCTTCTGTTTTTTTGACGAAGAATATTTGTGAAATATTTTTTCAAACTTATTATGAGTAAAATTCCCAAAAATTGTTTGTCTTTGTTAGAAATATAGCTTGGTCCAATTTATTATATATTCTAACAAAGTGCAGATTGGATTTTAACCTATTTTAAAATTAATCTTAATCAGGAAAAATTACTAATGATCCATCCATCCATTTTCTACCGCTTATTCCCTTTTTGGGGTCGCGGGGGGCGCT